>NC_091120.1:39940707-40240707 GCF_040183065.1 Periplaneta americana | reverse complement strand
AGGTTATATCAGCGCCGCCAGATGTGCCGGAATTTTGTCCCGCAGGAGTTCTTTTACATGCCAGTAAATCTACTGACATGAGCCTGTCGCATTTAAGCACACTTAAATGCCATCGACCTGGCCCGGGATCGAACCCGCAACCTTGGGCATAGAAGGCCAGCGCTATACCAACTCGCCAACCAGGTCGACAAGTAGGTAAATAAATAAATAAATAAATAAATATATATATATATATATATATACATATATATAGATGGATCGAAGGATGAATAAATTAATGAATGAGTATGAAAGTAAATAAGTTAATAAATAAATAATAAGTAAAAATAAATAACTAAGTAATAAATAAATATTTGCTTTACATATATGATCTGTTTTAAAAATTAATCTTGTGTGAGGATAGCTTGTAGTTTATTTAATGAAGCGTGCTTAGTGTCTTTAGTTTAAAATGAAGCCTACGGTAAAGGAGGGTCACCTTCCTCGGGAATTCGTCCTTGGAGAGGTCAAGGATGGGTCCAGCTTCCTCTTCGTACATCTTTAACACAATTATCTCTAGTACCCACTGCCGCTCATGTTTGGCTTCTAAAGACATGTTATTGGAGTGCTACATAACCTCGGCAATGAAAAGACTTTTTTGTTCTGACCTATATGTTTGTTGACCATCTTGGAATTGGTATACATGCCAGATACTTGTCAGCCAAGGTGGTGATAGTTCCGCACTATTGCCTCTTCAGAGTAAAAGATAGCGAGAATTGCAACCAAGTTTTACTCAAAGAATGATAGGAGTCACACTGTTGTGATAACGGCAGGTTTAAAACAACTTGAGTTGCCAACGAAAGTTATGCTGAACATATTTTATCCTATCTTAGGCAATAAATAAATAAATAAATAAATAAATAAATAAATAAATAAATAAATAAATAAATAAATAAATAAATAAATAAATAAATAAATAAATAAATAAATAAATAAATAAATAAATAAATAAATAAATAAATAAATAAATAAATAAATAAATAAATAAATAAATAAATAAATAAATAAATAAATAAATAAATAAATAAATAAATAAATAAATAAATAAATAAATAAATAAATAAATAAATAAATAAATAAATAAATAAATAAATAAATAAATAAATAAATAAATAAATAAATAAATAAATAAATAAATAAATAAATAAATAAATAAATAAATAAATAAATAAATAAATAAATAAATAAATAAATAAATAAATAAATAAATAAATAAATAAATAAATAAATAAATAAATAAATAAATAAATAAATAAATAAATAAATAAATAAATAAATAAATAAATAAATAAATAAATAAATAAATAAATAAATAAATAAATAAATAAATAAATAAATAAATAAATAAATAAATAAATAAATAAATAAATAAATAAATAAATAAATAAATAAATAAATAAATAAATAAATAAATAAATAAATAAATAAATAAATAAATAAATAAATAAATAAATAAATAAATAAATAAATAAATAAATAAATAAATAAATAAATAAATAAATAAATAAATAAATAAATAAATAAATAAATAAATAAATAAATAAATAAATAAATAAATAAATAAATAAATAAATAAATAAATAAATAAATAAATAAATAAATAAATAAATAAATAAATAAATAAATAAATAAATAAATAAATAAATAAATAAATAAATAAATAAATAAATAAATAAATAAATAAATAAATAAATAAATAAATAAATAAATAAATAAATAAATAAATAAATAAATAAATAAATAAATAAATAAATAAATAAATAAATAAATAAATAAATAAATAAATAAATAAATAAATAAATAAATAAATAAATAAATAAATAAATAAATAAATAAATAAATAAATAAATAAATAAATAAATAAATAAATAAATAAATAAATAAATAAATAAATAAATAAATAAATAAATAAATAAATAAATAAATAAATAAATAAATAAATAAATAAATAAATAAATAAATAAATAAATAAATAAATAAATAAATAAATAAATAAATAAATAAATAAATAAATAAATAAATAAATAAATAAATAAATAAATAAATAAATAAATAAATAAATAAATAAATAAATAAATAAATAAATAAATAAATAAATAAATAAATAAATAAATAAATAAATAAATAAATAAATAAATAAATAAATAAATAAATAAATAAATAAATAAATAAATAAATAAATAAATAAATAAATAAATAAATAAATAAATAAATAAATAAATAAATAAATAAATAAATAAATAAATAAATAAATAAATAAATAAATAAATAAATAAATAAATAAATAAATAAATAAATAAATAAATAAATAAATAAATAAATAAATAAATAAATAAATAAATAAATAAATAAATAAATAAATAAATAAATAAATAAATAAATAAATAAATAAATAAATAAATAAATAAATAAATAAATAAATAAATAAATAAATAAATAAATAAATAAATAAATAAATAAATAAATAAATAAATAAGTAAATAACTAACTAACTAACTAACTAACTAACTAACTAACTAACTAACTAACTAACTAACTAACTAAGTAAGTAAGTGAATAAATGAATAAACGAATAAACGAATGAATTAAATAATTAATTAAATAAATAAATAAGAAAATAAATAAGCAAGTAAGTAAATAAATAAATAAATAAATAAGTAAATAAATAAATTAAGTGAATAAATAAATAAGCAAGTAAGGACATAAATAAATAAATAATGAATAAGTAAGTAAATAAATAAATAAATAAATGAGCAAGTAAATAAATAAATAAATAATAAATAAATAAGCAAGTGAGTAAATAAGCAAATAAATAAATAAATAAATAAATAAATAAATAAATAAATAAATAAATAAGTAAGTAAGTAAATAAATAAGTGAGTAAATAAATAAATAATCAAGTGAGTAAATAAAAATAAATAAATAAATAAGCATGTGAGTAAATAAATAAATAAACAAATCGTCTTATTTAACAGTAAACTGTAATTGTAACTACATGTAGGCTAACTAAAAACATCCAGATTTTGCTCTTACTATTATTAGTCTAACATTGTTATTTTTGTTATTATTATTATTATTATTATTATTATTATTATTATTATTATTAGGCCTATATTATTATTATTATTATTATTATTATTATTATTATTATTATTATTACATTTTTCTGCATTAATATTATTTATATTTGCTATTTATTTTTATACTGGTTTTTCTACTTATAAGACAATATCTTTACAATGCGACATAATATTACCACAGTCTACTATAAACAGTAACGAAGCTTGAGTTTTGAGGGTGCTAGAAACAATAGACTGTGACGGTAATATTTTGCATTGCCTGTAATGAGGCGATATTAGCGATCCTAGTGGTGAGCAACTATCTAATGTTTGCATATTTACTACTTATTGAGCTTCGCGATTGTATATACTAGACTGTGATATTACATTCCCATTTTGCTTTGGATTGATATATTCGAATGGCATAGAAAAGCAATAAGAACTTGTCATCTGGTTGATTTTTTTCCTAGTTTTCCCCCAACGTTAGGGCTGATGGCATATAATCTAAAGCTAATCCTAAGTCCCAACTCACCGAAATACCATCTCGCTATCACTAAATCCACTTACGCTAAATAACCTAGAAGCTGATACAGTTCATTCAAAAACCAATATAGCAAATAAAAACAATAAAAGTACCAATGAACAAAATCTTTTATTCGTAGAAAATTCCAGCGGAGAATATTTTTGCGATTAAAATGCTTCGTCATATTAAAACAAAATAGAAACTGCTGGCACACCTCATACACTTTTCTCTCAATTATAGAAACAGTGGTACATACTGCACTGCTCTGTTGATAACGACGTCTGCACACATCAGGCGGTGACCCCCAGTCACCAAGGTCGTGCGATGGTGCTGGATATGGAGTTCGAAGCTGTCCGAGTGCAGATGTCTGCCATGTTCCATCGAGCGTTGCTTTATATGCTCGTAAAACAGGGGCGAGGAGGGGCTAGGGAAGGGTGGCTGTGCCCAGAAAATGAAAACTGGGATATTGTTATAACTTTATCAAAATTAACAGACGAGGAAGCTCTTTCATTACTCGTGACATCAGCGGACACTAGATAGACTTCATCATTCCTTACATTCCTTACATATTATTTGAGGTGATCTAAACAAATTTAAGGCATCCAGAGCAGACTACAATGACAAATACTGTAAATTTTCAAGCTTCTGTATTTTTCCATATTTTTGCACAATTGTCTTTTTTCAACTTTTTCGATATTGTTATTATGCTTTGTAAGTAGATTATACAGAGACATTATTATGACGTGTGGCGAGAAAACGGCGGGTTAGTAGCAGCCCGCTCCCTGCGCGGTCTGCGATGCGCGGGCTGTTAGGGATTCAGTGTAGTAGATCCTCAGTCGCCGTATGGCATTCGCTGTAGTCACAAGTCGTGTTACATAAGTCTTGATTCTTCAAGTTACAAAGTTAGTGTATAAAGTTTAATGATTCTCATTGCGTAAACATGTATATATGAACAATACGTACATGAAACTCAAAAGATCGTGTGCGAAAACAAGACGTAAATTTCGAATAAAGTTTCCAAACAGACCTGTGCCTTCTTCCGAAACAATTAGAAGACTCGCTAAAAGATTTAAAGAAACAGACTCGGTGAACAATCGAAAATCAAACAGAAAACATAGTGTTCTTACAGAAGAAAAAATAGATGAGATTGGTGAAAGATTAGAACATGCCTCTCAAAAATTTGTAAAGCGTTTAGCACAAGAAACTGTCTACTGAAGGTTGCACTGGAAGGAATGGTGAACGGGAGAAGAATTCGGGGTAGAAGAAGATATCAGATGATAGACGACGTTAAGATATATGGATAATACTTCGAGACTAAGAGAAAGGCAGAAAAGAGGAAATGTTGGAGAATGCTGGGTTTGCAGTGAAAGACATGTTCTTGAGCAGAAACTGTGTATGTATGTAATAGAAATAAATAATTTTGAAGGAACGGTATGATATATGACAAAGAGTAACAAACACGTAAAGAAATTAGGTTGTGAGTTTCTGGATTTGTGCCGTGTTGTCTCAGTTGTTGAAGCTGACATTTCGATCATCCTATTGTGGTCTTCCTCAGAGCTCTGAGACAACGCGGCACAAGCCCGGAAACTCACAACCCATGAACAGCAGCCCCGGAAGCCTACGACAACACTTAAAGAAATTCTTTTTTTTTAGTATTGCAAAACAGCTTTATTCTCTTTTACAGTGAAGTTCCGCCTGATATGAACGATCCGACTTAAGTTGAAGCGCAAAATCCAAAGAGTTCTGTAATCTATTATGTAACGGTATGATACCGTTTACTTCCTTGTCTTCCCCTTTAACATTCAGCTCATATCAGCGCTTTCTGTGTTGCTTTCGTTTCATTATATCGTTTACAATTATCTGGTCAAAAAATACAAGTGTAATAATTTCAAACTGCTTGCCTTATGTTGAAACTACGTGTCCTTCACACAAGGATCAAGATATGAGTAGGGAAGAAGGAAAAGAGCATATGAAACAATTTTATACAACTAACCGATGATGATATTCACGATCTCTTGGCGGCTAGCCTGGTTACCGCTAGACCTCCGAAGACGACCCTTCCATGTGAAAAGAACTTAAAACCATGTCCTTATCTTCACTTGTCTGACGTCCATTTATTTTATTACTTAGGTAACAATATATATATATATATATATATATATATATATATATATATACAGGATGTTTCGTAATTATAAGCAAAAATTGTAGGGGTGATTAGAGGACAATGGAACAAGGCAACAACTCATAATAAACTTATATCCGAAAACCAACCGTTTCCGAGATATGTTATCACTATGACTACCAACTGAATATATCTTGTGCATTTACAACCTCATTTCTTACCTAGCAGACTTAATGGTCATGCGTATTTAATATGAGCTATGCGACATTTTGGATGATATGTCTTTTTGGGAAAGCACCTGCTGTGGTACTTGCATGACGGAGTACTGGTTCACTTTAATTTGAAAGTTCTAGAGTTCTTACGCATAAGCTTCCACAACAGGTGTATCGGCCATGGATTACCAACATCATGGTCTCCCAGGTCCCCGGACTTGAATACTCTATATATACATAAATATTTTTTGTTTTTGAAAAGTGTTGTGTATTTCAGCTTTCTTGCTAACGCCAACGAACTCCGACACCGCATTGTCAGTGGTTGTGAACTTGTTACAGATAAGCCAGAGATATTCGAACGTATACGATTTTCAACATGCTGATGTCTGCCTTATCATGAACTGTGATCATATTGAGCATATGTTATAACGCTCTCTTTCTCCGGTGCGTATCGGATGATGTGTTACTCTACTGACGAGACATAATAAAAGCCCATAGATATCGGAAACGGCTAGTTTGCGGATCTTTGTTTATTAGGACTTTTTATTTTCTTTTATTAGTCTCTACTCACCCCTGCAGTTTGTACCTATAATTATGAAACATTCTGTATAATATATTATTCAGAACATTTCCATAGTCCACACCTGTGGAATAACGGTTAGCGCGTCTGACCGCGAAACCAGGTGGCCCGGGTTCCACTCCCAGTCGGGGCAAGTTACCTGGTTGAGGCTTTTTCCGGGGTTTTCCCTCAACCCATTACGAGCAATGCTGGGTAACTATCGGTGCTGGACCCCGGACTCATTTCACCGGCATTATCATCTTCATCTCATTTAGACGCTAAATAACCTAAGATGTTGATAAAGCATCGTAAAATAACCTACTAAAATAAAAAAAAAAAACATTTCCATTGACGCCTTCTTAGGTGTGGTGCTAGGCAACATGCAATACTGTGGCGAATTTTATTGCGCTTCTTAATTAGTTCGTCAAATATTGTCATGACAACGGGGATCGCCACAACTCCTTAACTCTGAGAATATGGCTGCAAAATCTCGAAGAATTTACTGGAATGGATATTAAGAGTCGGTTCATATGCTTAAATTATCTTTGGAAACAATTGTATATGAGTTTACTCCAAAGATAAGAATTATCAATTATTAAACATTTTAGAAATTAAAATGTTGTGGTTTCTCTCGAAGAAAATATAGGCTAATATGAGTCCTCTCAACGAATGTGATGTAAAGTGTCGGTTCAGATCTTTGTGGTTTCCACGCAAGCAAGTGCGTTTTAGTCTATTTGAAGAAAATGTGATTATTTTAATGTTTGTGCTTTCTTTGAGAGCAAGTTCACTGAATGGATGTGTTAAGTATAATTATAATGTTTAAGGCTTCTTGTTCGAAACGAGTTTGAGGAACTCCATGAAGTAAATGAAATTTTAATTCATATGTTTAGCATTTCTTTGATTGCAAGTATGTGAGTCCACTCGATGGATATCAATAGTGTGTCAGTTCTAATTTTTATGGTTTCTTTTGAAATTTGTACGAATTCAAATACAATAAGTAACTTAAGCACTTTTAGGTATGCGTGCTTTGTTGGTTTAAAATTTCAAGTATTTTATTTGGCATTTTGATTTCTCATTAACGGACTATCAAAAACTAAACTGCATAAGACGTCACTGAATATAGGTGATATTTTAGGTAATAATTTGAATGAAACTGGTGTAAAATCCGTATTACCAGAAATATTCAAACAATTAGTTCTTTACGTTGTTAAACTTTATTAAAACTTGTACTTCATTTTTATTTTATTTTTACAATGTTGCTCTTCTTCCAACTGGTGGATATAATAAACATGATGATGCTGATGATGATGATGATGATGATGATATGATGACGAGTTTACTGTTTGTTACTTAGGAAAGAATTTAGAAGGAAGTGGCCGTTGCCTTGCTCTAAGCATCATAGCAGCATTCCATAGTTCTATGTTCAGCTACTTGGACTGTAATATAAGTAATAACTATGGAAATTACATACAGGAAAACTTGAATTCCAAACCATATGTGGGGTAATTCAGAAGAACTTGTTTCATTTCTCAAGAACGAAGCTCTTTAGATTGTTGACAGTGGTCACTTTGTCATATATGTATGCGACATATTACATCAAGTAAATCTGTATCATCAACATGACTCATATTTTCTCTATATTCGTTTTACACATATTGCAACAATTCTGTCCTTTTGTCATGTCACTAATGGAATGATGAAAGCAAACAGATTTATGCTGTATTTAGTAGTCATTTATATCCTCATTGTTTTTAAATTATACATATTATTGTGCTTTCCATTATTCCATACTAATTCATTGCTACGACAATGCATTGTTATACAGAGTGAATCAAAAGTCTGGAACCATATAAAAATCTTCCATACTCGTATGCTTGATTTTAGATTACTATAGGTGTTACCAGTATTTGTAAGACCAAATGCTCTACCAGTGACACATTCGATTCTAGACGTCAGCTAGCTCAAAAGCCGCCATTTGGATGCAACTTTGAAATTTTAAATGGAAAGATACTCCGAATCATGTGCGTTTTTCTGAAAAAAAAAAAATCAATGATGCAATCCGTTTTGAGATATCTCTGATCGTTTTCAAGTTATTTAAAGATAACTATCATAATGACACAGACATTAGTTACTGCATTTACAGATATTTTGTAACATGGTACAGTACTAAAAAGGCTTTGGAAAAGGGATTTTTATCCAATTCTGGTAAATAACGTTTCCTGCTTTACTGTTTGGTTAACCTATGACAATTCCAATGCATTGTTGTGATTATTTGAAGCTTTCCTATAAAAAAAATCTTGATTTTCGTGATGGCATTATCGAAAAAGAGAAGAATTGATATCATTCTTTATTCTGGTGGGTTAAGCCACAGAAATGTTGCAGCAGCCTGGACGAACAGTTCCCTGGACATCGGATTGTTTGGCGTGGACCAGTAAAATGACCGACCAGGTCTCCAGATTTAACACCCCTTGATTTTTTTGGGGGGATTACATAAAGAGCTGGCATATGAAGAGAAAATTGAGAATGTGGAACATTTAAAGAACCGTATCATTGAAGCCTGTGCTAAAATCACTACGGAAATGCTACAAAATGTTCCCTTCAGAGTTTTTGTTTTGTTTTTGTTTGTTTTTTTTGTTTGTTTTTTTTTTTGTTTTTGTTTTTGTTTTGTTTTTTTTTTTTTTGCAGGGAATGTGTAAACATTACGTAAGATCCTATGATAGAAGTCAGTGGATTGAGGACAATCTTCAACTTGCAATGGAACATGTTATAACAGAGGGTATGAACTGTTTTAGACCATCGCAAGCATACGGGATTCCTTACCGTACCCTTAAACGCCACTTAAAAAGAATGATGACAAAAAAATGTACTGGATTGAATTCATTGTGTGCAAGAAGTGATTTTACGAGTCTTGCACACAACAGTAAAATATGTGCAATGACTGTGTTGCTAAGTAGTGATAAACGTGTGAAAAAGTGTCCATGAGCTTTAGATTAAGTCAATTTTGTTATATATATGAAACCAAGTTCAGGTAAAATACATATATCAGTAAATGTATTAATCGCATTTGCCATCTTACCCGACTATCGGGGGAAGATGCCTACAGTGCAGGCAAGAAGAAAACCTGTATCTATAAACAAGATAATTAATGTTTTCTGTTTTGTACCAAAAATATAGTTTCAAAATACCTTCCAGACTTTGATATTTCATTGTTATATTTTCATACAATTTCGTCTTCTTTATATCTCTCATTGTGTTGTCAATGTCTGTGCAACTTCTAAAAACTGGTCTTTTACATTTTCCACTTTTTAGTTCACATTTCCTTTTTAGCCTAAATTATAAGCTCGTTATAAATTATTCATAGAATTTTCGGTACATTATTTACAGTCCGGGGCATTCAATAGCACTCACGCTTTTCTTCGCCACGTTGGAGCGGGCAATGTACAGTAATTTGAGGTCTTTGTACCGGAATGTTCGTTACTTTAATTTATAATTAATCGACGACATCGGACAGATGCTGTGCCACAAATTATATCAGCCATACATCCATTTACATACTAAACTACAACCGAAAGCTTCAGTGGCGTGATGCTAGCTCTCATATAAGGGAGAGAATTAGTTTCCGTCCATGAAACATGTATCCCACTTCTCCAACACACTATAATATTTTACTATCGGGCATTATAATATACAGGGTGTCCCATTTATCTTGTGCACCTATTATAACATTTTTGTTTGGATAGGTATTGGAATTTTTGTTTTTGAACGTTATGTTAGAACAGGAACTAACATGAGTGTGGAGATTTGGCGCATATAACTACATTATGGTACAAGATATACGTGACATCATCAATTTTTCAAATAGCACTACATACTTTAATCATGTTGCATTGATTACACACATTAAGACGAGTTCAAAAATGTATCACAATGTCACCTTCCTAATCAATAACAACAACAAAACGAAATAAAAACGTTCTTCCAATGTGATAATGTTATGCTTTGAGAGTCACAGAAGATGTTCCAAATGGTGACCATTCACATTAATGCACATTCGAAGGCGTTCCCCGAAAGACCGTATGACTGCCCGGCATGTTGCTGGCTGAATGGGCACACAAGCCTGTCGAATGCGTTGCTGCATGTCATCTGGTGTTGTCAGAATGTTCTGGTAGGTACTGTTCTTTACAGTTCCTCACAGAAAGAAGTAGAGTGGCGACAGGTGCGGAGAACGTGCAGGCCACTATACGTGGATTGTGACCTCGACAATTGTTGTGGTTTGTTTACATGTTAAGACAGCAAACACAGAACACAGGACGTGTACGGACGTCGGTAGTCTTTTGTTTTGTGTAAGTTAATGCACAAGATGAATTGGGCACTACAACAAACGGCACATTCTGATGAATTCATTTTGCATTTTGTTGTTATTATTGATTGGAAAGGTGACATTGTGATACATTTTTGAACTCGTCTTAATGTATGTAATCAATGTAACATGATTAAAGTATGTAATGCTATTTAAAAAAATTGATGACGTCACGTGTATCGTGTACCATAATGTAGTTACATGCACCAAATCTCTACACTCATGTTAGCCCCTCGTTCTAACATAACTGTCAGAAACAAAAATGCCAATACCTATCCAAACAAAAAAGTTATAATAGGTGCACAAGATAAATGGGACACTCTGTATAGGCCTAAGCTTCGATGAAAGAAAAGATTAAAGAGTTTTCAGAATATATGATAATTCTTGATTAATAAAACTTTATTTATATGAAGAAACTATTTCTGATAGAATAACGTGTTGGGCGTCAATGGATAGCAAAACTCTTGACGATGATGAAAGGTGATATTGATGATAGTGAGGACGATGGCGATGATGATAGTGATGACAGTAAAGAAAATCAAAATGACAATGAGATAAAAGTGACAATGATGGCGATGTTGATGAGAATGATAATGACGTTGGTGACATGAAGAAGAAGAAGAAGAAGAAGAAGAAGAAGAAGAAGAAGAAGGAGAAGAAGAAAAAGAAGAAGAATAGGAACGTTTTTTGTTAATGTTGTTCTACGGGAGAAGCGAAGTATGAATGGCTGTTTCTGTCATATTTTAAGGAAATGTGGGAGCATTGACTTTGGTTAGCTTCACTCATTGGACGCGAACTGAGGAAAATATGAGAATGACAGGACACGGTATAGCCTACGTCATTAGGATCGTTACAGCCCGAATTTAAGCTGCCGGAAAATATTGACCCAAGCGTGGGCCACGGAATCCGACTGTCGAAGCAAGCCAGTGTTCACTACTACTCGTACAGCAATTAAGTGACATACATGACATAGGTTTCTTTTTAACAGAATGTAGGAGCCATGCTATGCATATTGTGTGTTGTATAGATTAACGCAACCTGTTGCGTTATGTTGAGTTTAATCAGAAGACGGGTTTCCATGTTATGTATGTTGTGAACAGTCCGAAGACTGGTTTAAACCTCATAAGTGACACCAATAAGGCATCACTCATGAGGCCACTAAGCCAGAAGATAATGGGGTGATTCCAGAGCATTTTGTACCCGAAAACTCATACCATGGACATTTCGTCACACTAACAGTTGGTACCAGCGCACTTTTGGTCATATACCCAATATTTATTAGTGAACTTTTGGTCATATGCTCAATACGCACCAGTGGACTATTGGTCATATGGGCATATGAAGAAAAAATTATTATCCCCTTCTCTGTGTCCAGATGAAATGACCAACGTAAACCATCCGTCGTAGTTCTGTATTTCACAGGCAGATCGGTTATACTGTCCATTGAGCGTGATTCAAGAGGCATACTATTAATCCTTCTAATACGTTTAACCGTTCTTTTAAAAAATTCCTTCTTTGGTAATTTTACATTGGTCTCACTACTTGGGCTCACAAGTGCATTTTATAAACTACTGAATTCAACTGCCTCTCTTTTCAAACATTCTTTTACCTTACGTACAACGGCAAGATCCTGTGAAGTTACATAGGAAAAGTACAAATATGTCCCAGTGACCTATTTCTTTTGTATGACGAAATGTCTCAGTGACATTTCTATTGTGTGACGAAATGTCCCAGTGACATTTTTGTTTTGTGTGACGAAATGTCCCAGTGACATTTTTGTTTTGTGTGACGAAATGTCCCAGTGACATTTTTCTTTTGTGTGACGAAATGTCCCAGTGAGATTTTCTTTTGTGTGACGAAATGTTCCAGGTGCGAGTTTTCGGGGACGAAAAGTCTCAATTCGAATGAGATAGGGTGGCCAGTTCCTTCCCATCCTATTGCATACATGGCTGACTAATTTCTTGTTGTAAAGTGTATTTTCATTTTTGCTTGTTGCTTCTTTTGACGTTTAGTAGGAAATATACGGTCAGGGCTATCATCCATATTAGAGAGTCTGGTGTTAGTTAAAGAAAAACCAAAACATCTTGACGATGTAGCTGTCAAAGAGTATAAAAAAGACAAAGAAAAGTATGAAGATATAATAAAGATTGAAATATATGTAGAGCCAAGAAGAAATTGTTCAGAGTTGATATAAAATAAGTAGACATTTTAATGTAGTATAAAACAAAAACTATCAGTGATATCGACATGCATTTTGCGCAGTTAGTTTGAGAAAAGTTTCCATAAGACACATTGTTGATGCTACTGCTCGGATTGTTGCATTGGCGTAAAATAATAGCTGAGATGGCCATCTGTGAAATCGACACGATTGTATTTTGCGGTGTTAGGTTGAGGAACTATTGACAGGGGGAACTTTATCTTCCAATAGAATGGAGCACCTCCGCCCAAGCAACAGACAATATCTTTCTACTCTCGCAAATTTGCAGCTGCGCTGTAGGGTAAAGTTGCTTAATACCGTGATACGTTTCTTTCACTGAATGTCACGGGATTGGGTATCTTGTTTGGAAGTTCACCGATGTCTCAAAAGTAGGTGAAAGATGCACTCTTTCGAGAAAGATGTCTGACGCTATGATCGAACGGCAAAGCTTTGACTGACATTCAGTTTAAAAGAAGTATCACGGGATTAGGGGTATCACGGCATTAGGCAACTGCCGCTTCCGCTTTACATCCGCGCGCGTAGAAAGATAAAAATGTATGAATTGTAGTTAATACAAAAAATCACAATAAAATCATCGAAAAATATGTTATTTTTTTAATTAAAGAAAAGGCCACTAATTTTTGTTTTATCTTATTACAGTGGATGTACAATATCATTCTTAATTAAATTTATTCTTATGGTCTTGGCTATGATCATCCGTCCGACAATGGGGACAATTCGCTGCAGATTGAGACAAAGACAGACAATAATATGTGAACTACTTTTTCAACATCGGTGATGCTGAAAACTTACATTTACGCGAAAAACTGGCAATAAATTATTGCAGCATGAATTAGTAATATACGTTACAAGAGCGGTATGTTGAAGTTTTCATGTTCCAGAAAAAGTTTGAAAAAGCGAAACGTAGTTGAGCTTTTTTAATTTCCGAGAATTGAAAGAAAACATACCGCTCGTGTATCGTACATTATTTTGTGCGAAGATCGTTTATTACATACCTGAAAGAGGAATTTCTAATTAATTGCAATGAAATCTCCATCTTGGTTTCTGTTCAATGACGGCAAATTTGCAAAAAAAAAAAATATATATATATATATATCTTCAACATTGTTGCTTTAAAATGTTTTCTGTGATTACTATTCTCCAGAAGGCCGTGATATACGTCTGCCTTTTTCCCCCCGTCTATAAATGCGAACTTAACACAAACGGTAAGGTTATGTGATGATTTATTTTTCATTTGAATATTTCAACAATATTATTTATATAACATATTGCAGTAATAACATCGGCATCTGGAATCTTGTTGATTTTTTCACGGCTTCCTTAATGTTACTTGCATCACGAATGCAGTAACTTTAGTGGAGTTGTAGAGTTTACTTAATTTTTGCAAATATTTAAAAACAATAATTAACAGTGCAATTTAGGTGAAATTGCAGTGGTAAGTTTCCAATTTATAATTATTACTATATTGAACGTCTCTAAAAATAATATGTTAAAAGCCTAAAGCAGTAAAATGAATGTCGCGCTTAAGCGGTAAGAAGAGGGAAATTGTTATGTGTGTTACGTTGGGAATACTGAATGTGGAATTTTACACTTTCCGCGGATTGGTTTTGTTCGGAAACCAAGCAAATACGCACGATCTCGCACAAAATACTTTTCCTCTTTACTACGTAGGCTTATAATGAATAAATAGAGTTTTTACTGAAACGCTTCAGTAAGGAGAATGTAATATGTGGCTGTAATAAGATAATGTAATTCATCTCCATAATTGCTCATCATACCATTTAATATAATATCATCAGAAACACATACACAAAAGTAACAGAAAAACGGCACTGTAAGATTTGTCCCCTACTGTTAAGTACAGTCGTTTCCTTATGAAAGAACAAAATTCCTCGTTCTCTCGTGGTGGACGACGCCGGGATCATTTTGTAGCTCACTGAATGGGTCATTGCTCCCCTGACCGCCGGGTCCACGGAGTTGGTTTGTAAGTTGGCCTAGTCCCGGACAATGGTCATTCCTATAGGGGTGACCGCACCATGTAACCATATGTAATCTTCTGTACAAATTACGGGCACCGTTATTATGGAGATGGTGAGAAATTAGCGGTTGAGCCTTCCAGCTGCGATGTTTCAATTTAATTTTGACTTCGGTGCATTGAAATAAGCGTTATTAGTATCTTCATGTGTAAGTTTTATGAGTTATAACTAGATACCGGACTTTTAGGTCTTTATTAACAGTGTTTTAATCCATTTACTTTCGCATTAGGTCTATACAAAATGTTATAAAAAGTACTGTGATGATTTAAAGAAACAGTTCTACAAACTTTCAAGGAAATATCTGTATTCAGCAGTTCTTACATTAAAAATATGGTTTTCGGCATGATTTTTATGTGCAAAACTTGTCTCTGAATTTTCTTCCTGATTTTTTTATAACTTATTATTAGACCTCGGATTTTAAGTTGAATGCCTATTTTTTTTTTTTCTGTAGGGATAAACTAGAACTAGTTAAATATCTTCACATTTTATATAAAATATGAACGTTTGAAAGTGGTTTTATGGTGCCTAAAATGGCTATTTTGCCCATTGAGACCTATTTTTAAGGTTTTAGAGCCTAAAATTACCTATTTCTATTTGTTACGTATACAGGGTGTTTCAAAAATACGGGGCATAATTTCAGATATGTATTTCCCACATGTAGACAATCAAAATAGTTCATCACAACATGTGTCCGGAAATGCTTTATTTCCGAGTTATGGCCTTCACAACATTGAAATTCACCGGAACCATACCTCATGTTTTAGAAGACACTCCACTGATCAATCGTCAACACATTCACTTCTTGCATGATGGCGCTCCTGCACACTTCAGTCGTACGGCTCGCCGGTACTTGGATCGAAGGTTTCCTGATCGATTGGTTAGGTAGAGGTGGCCCAATTGCTTGGCCTCCACGTTCACCTGATCTGAACCCTCTCGATTTCTACTTGTGGGGCCATTTAAAATCATTGGTTTATTCGTCTCCGGTGCCTGATTTGAAATCCCTTCGGAATCGAATTGTGGCATGTTCTGAGGACATACGCAATACTCCTGGAGTTTGGAATCGTGTTCGCAGGTCAATGAGACATCGATGTGAGGTCTGTATTCAAGCAGGAGGTGGACATTTTGAACATCTTCTGTAATGACAACGACCTGCGGAAAGAAAAACGTTCCGGTGAATTTCAATGTTGTGAAGGCCATAATTCGGAAATAAAGCATTTCCGGACACATGTTGTAATGAACTATTTTGATTGTCTACATGTGGGAAATACATACCTGAAATTATGCCCCGTATTTTTGAAACATCCTGTATATTTTTACATTTTCGTGTAGCCTTGAAAGAGAAAGTTTTGAATGTCATGAGATTGGTATGGTTCAAATAGACTGTAATAATTTGATTGTAGGAATAAAGAAATTCCTGGAAGGTATCTTGTTTTGTTGAGCACTTGAGCAGACAGGAGGAATGTGATGAATCGGGAGGATGTAGTTCTCCCTAAAGAAATCAGCATGGCAAATATTGCTAGATTTAAATATTCTTCTATTGCTTCGGTATCATTCGGAAAAATGTTTTTCGCTTATAAAATGGTTCTGTCCAAGAAAAGGCGAAGTTTCATAATATAAATTTAGAGAAAAATGTTATGTATTGCAATGCCAATTATGAATAATGTGTTAATTGAAAATTCATTGGGAAATTAATTAATTTAATTGTAATATGATCACTCATGTATTAACAGCCTTAGAGCAATGAGGCCGATGAATTCATTAAAAATTACGTACCGGTACTCATAATTTAAGACTTAACAAAAATAAAGTTTCCAACGGCAATATTTTTTACTGTTTTTGTTACTGTATACCGCAATGCTTCATTCTCACTAATTAATTGCATTTTTATAGTTACTGTACTTTGTGTGATAGAAATTACGTTTTAGCTGCAAAGAATATTACTTTTTAGCTGCTTGAAATTGTATTTTAGGTACCTAAATCTATGTTTTTGTTGGTTATTTGGATAAATTCAGGGCCTATTTTAGGTTCGTAAAAGTTAGTTTTTAAGTGCCTAAAATCCGAGGTTTATTTATTATGTATAACAATAGTAATATGCGTTACAAGAGCGGTATGTTGAAGTTTTCATGTTCGAGGAAAAGTTTGAAAAAGCGAAACGTAGTTGAGCTTTTTTAATTTCCGAGAATTGAAAGAAAACATACCGCTCGTGTATCGTACATTATTTTGTGCGAAGATCGTTTATTGCATACCTGAAAGAGGAATTTCTAATTAGTTGCAATGAAATCTCAATCTTGGTTTCTGTTCAATGACGGCAAATTTGCAAAACAAAAATATCTATCTTCAACATTGTTGCTTTAAAATGTTTTCTGTGTTTACTATACTCCAGCAGGCCGTGATATACGTCTGTCTTTTTTTTCCCCCCCAGTCTGTGGAATCTTGTTGATTTTTCACGGCTTCCTTAATGTTACTTGCATCACGAATGCAGTAACTTTAGGGAGTTGTAGAGTTTACTTAATTTTTTCAAATATTTAAAAACAATAATTAACAGTGCAATTTAGGTGAAATTGCAGTAATAAGTTTCCAATTTATAATTATTACTGTATATTGAACGTCTCTAAAAATAATATGTTAAAAGCCTAAAGCAGTAAAATCAATATGTCACTTAAGCGGTAAGAAGAGGCAAATTGTTATGTATGTTCGGTTGGGAATACTGAATGTGGAATTTTAGACTTTCCGCGGATTGGTTTTGTGCGGAAACCAAACAAATACGCACGATCTCGCACAAAATTATTTCTAGTTGCTGCTAACTGAATTCGAACATAGACCCCCAGAAAAACTACAAACATTGAAGCTCTCAGTGATTCGAACATAAATTCTATTCTTTAACATAATCTATTGATTTAACATTTTGTTGAGAAGTTTATGGAATAAGTACCTGATATAACATAACATGATCTTAATTGTGCAAGTTCTTGAAATATTTGAGTCGGAGATGAAGTAAAAGTAAGATGGATATTAATACGAGAGTCCTGAAGAATTTCCTTTCTTTCTTGCGAAGTTGTCTGGAACAGTCATGTGATGTAATCAAGAGAACATCTTGAAAAGTCAACGGAGCTGATACAACAGAACTCTACAATTCAGAAGTTTAAATCTAATTTTAGGAAATCAATTCAGTGTTCATATTACTAACTAAATTTCATAGCTATACAGACTGTTCATGAGAATAGAAGCTTTAGATTCAGTAAAAATTAGGCCTATAAAATATTTGTTGGAAATGAAACTTAAGAAATTTTGTTGGAATATGTGTAATTCTTATTACAGTGCTATGCAACACCCACGGACGTTTAATTAAATTTACTAAATTTTCTAGAGTATTATCGGGTTCCATTAGTCATATCCGACTATTATCTTGGAACGGGATGACTCCACTTATCAAGTAAGCCTACATATTGGCAAAGAATAGACGCCTATATCCTAGATTAGATTCGAACTACAAAACCTCTAAGATATGTAATTTAATTTCTCACCCATTTTTATCCCCCTCCACCACTTTAGGGACAAAGTCGGACGAAATAATACCTTATTCGTATTCTGTGATCGCAAAGATCCCCAGATATCGACTTTCATCGAGGTCGGATGACATGAGATTTCTCACTCCCTTCTGCCTTTTCATCAGTACCTTAGGAGATGGTATTTAAAAAATCTAAGAATGTTTAACCAATATTGTAGAGAGTAACCTTCATTTTAAATTTTACGTCTCTAGTTAAATATCTGAATTTTTAAAATCGTCAACTCCTTTCCCTCTCCTGTCTGCTCAGAATTAAAAAAAAAAAAAACCTGAAAAGTTATTTGAAGGGAGTACATGAAATTGGATTTTTTTTTTCATTCCTTATACATTTTAGAAACAATTCTGAGAGATGAGATGAATAATCTAACCCAATTTTATGAGTGAATCTTTGTTTTAAATTTAAAGGATGCACGCCTGCTGGTTAAAAAAATAAATCGGTAAAATTATTTTGATCATTACTGCCTCCCATTTTCCATCTCTTAATGTTCATATTTCGTAAAACTCAGTCTTATCTGTTGACTAAGGATTAACAGAAACCTACGTAGATTATAGGGTTTAAGGAGATTTAAGTTGACGAATCAGTCAGCCTGTTCGTTATAGAATAGTTTTTTATTATATAGATTGTCTTTATACTTTATAGTAACGAGGGAAAGATTATGCAGCGGCAACTGGAACTGTCTCGAAAAATGTGCCAGGAACTGGTTCCTTTTCATATACGTACAAGCACACATTATAGATTACTATAGTTCTATAGATTAGCTATATATTGTATAGCTTTTGGAAGTGACTGTCCATCTAAGTCCACTCGGATCTTAAGCCTGTATGTTTACTCTAATATCCTACCCATTCCAGCTTCAGTTTGCTTGCTGCAGAGATACAGAGTGATTTATATAGAACTGACACATATCTTTCTTTAATTATTCCGTTGGAAATTCATTCAATGACCCAATTTTAGCACCAAATTAAGCAGAATGTTCTGGAGTTTCGATTCCTTGTCACTAGATGCGCAGATGTTTATGTTTTATTCCTATTGTTGGCAGCACTGACCTAATTTTAGCACCAAATTAAGCAGAATGTTCTGGAGTTTCGATTCCTTGTC
This sequence comes from Periplaneta americana, assembly GCF_040183065.1. Classification (NCBI taxonomy): domain Eukaryota; kingdom Metazoa; phylum Arthropoda; class Insecta; order Blattodea; family Blattidae; genus Periplaneta; species Periplaneta americana. The sequence goes on along the minus strand of NC_091120.1, from coordinate 40,220,915 downwards.
ACTAGATGCGCAGATGTTTATGTTTTATTCCTATTGTTGGCAGCACTAGATGCGCAGATGTTTCCCTATTGTTGGCAGCTGTTTTCGACATTTTGTGTCAACGTGAAAATGCAGTACACATTAAATCAACGACTCTTCCTTCTGAAGCAATACTGGATTACGAATTCAATTACAGCTACTCAAAGGACATACCAGAGAGAATTTGGTGTTCGCAATCCTCCCAAAAGAAACACAATACTGGGACTGGTAAACAAATAGGAAACAACTGGATCTCTGGTGAGTGAAAAGGGCAAGCATCGTTCATCTAGGCTTCCCACGGTTGTTGTTGACGTAAGAGCACGACTGGAGCAGTCACCCAAAAAATCATTAAGACGTTTGTCGCAGGAGAGAGGGTACACCTACTCAATGTGTCAGAGAGCCTAAAGCCATATAGGGTTACGGTTGTTCATCAGCTACAGGAACCAGATAAGGATAAAAGATTGAATTATTGTCGTTGGTTTCAGACGTTCATTGTGCAAAATCCTGCCATATTGTCCATTACATGGTTCACAGATGAAGCATGGTTCCATTTATCCGGTTATGTGACGACCGAATAATTTCCAGGAACCTGTGGCCACCGAGATCTCCGGATTTGACAACGCCGGACTTCTTTCTATGGGGTTACTTAAAAGACAGGGTTTACGCCACACGTCCCCAGACATAGGGCGATCTGAAGCACAACATCACACAGGAGATTCAAGCTATTGACAACAGAGTCCTCCAACGAGTGGCCAGTAACATGAAACGACATGTTGAGTTGTGCCTTATGCAGGATGGAGGACATTTTCAACATTTGCTATAGAGGTAAACAATCTCCCAAAATTCCTCTACATTTTAGGTATAATAAGTTGTCGCTAGCACAATTCGTTTTGAAACAATTAATGAAAGAAATGTGTCAGTTCTATAGAAATCACTCTGTATTAGCCGACCTTGCATCGATGAGTAACTCGCTCTGGAGTTCTGATTAACAAAATCCGTCTGCCAAAATCGCTGGCTCCTACTATAATAACTATATTTTATTGAGTGTTAACGCTGCGATGTTGTGTATACTACTGTTGGCAGTTCTTATTTTCTCTACTCTAACAAATCTAAACATTAAGACTTTTAGTACAGTATGTCCGCGTGCCCGGAAAATTATAACATTGCGAATGAAGCCCTTAATTATGGGTATTCATTCGCAGGCAAAAGAGAAACTAGTTGGCTGGATGGTGTGTGCTGCTGGAGGGGAAGGCGGAAGGCGAGACATATTTGTAGTGGAAGATCCATGCATCTTAATTGGAGTTCCGCCAAAAGTCGTTGTTGTCTTCGATAGCCAGTTACGAATCATTGAAACGTTCAACAACCCCTCTGATGGTGTTAATCCAGTACTACTCACGCGATGTCAACTAAAATGTTCCTAAAACTGCTCTTCAGGTTTCTGCTACACAGAAATTTGGCTGTAACTACATCGACTACAAACGGGAAGATTTTCCGAAGTGGTTTGTTGCTGTGTATGACAATAGGTTCGTTCCAACAACAGTCAGGAACCGTCCGTAACTATCGTGAGCATGCGCAGTACAGAAAAAGCGTTCCAACACAATCCGAACCAGTCCTGAACCGGAAACATGTACTGCAGTCGGGCGTTCCAACAAGCTTTTGACACGGGTTCGGAACGGTCAGAAATAGTCCGTGGATTGAGGCATGTACGGAAGAGTACGCAAGACGCGCATGCGCATAAGCTCACCAACGTCTCCTGGATACTGCAGAAAGACATGATCGACTGTTCACATCATTGAGGTTAAAGATGAAAAGTGACAGTGCAGACGAATAATAAAACTAGAGATTTAATTTAAATTTTCGCCAAAAAGAAAGGGAAGGGAATTATTTGGTTATTGAAACAGTTAATTACAATTTCAACATGCAGCTTTGATTAAAAGTATAATTAATAACGTATATACATTAATAATTAAAAAAAGAACTATTTTTAGATGAGAGTCACTCAGTACATGACATTGAATTATCGGAATTCTTGCCTTCCGTATTTTTTGTCATCTTTTCATTGAAAATGATCGAAATTCTATTTTCTGCAATTAGAATTAGCTGCGAAACGATAATAATTAAGCATCCCGTTCTTAGCAAAGATGATCACAGTTATAGCATCTCTGGATTTAGTACATAACGATCCGCGAAAGCGTTCCAACAGCGTCCAGTCCAGTTTCAATCCCATAGCAGATGCTCAACTAGCGCATGCGCATAAGATGGTACAGGAACCGTACATGAACTGATCCCTGAACCGCTTGTTGGAACGAACCTTACGAGTACAAATCACTTTTTACGGAGTACGATTCGCAACAAAAGGAAGCAAAGCATATATCCCTTTGCATGCCTGGACGTTCTTTTCCTTTCAATTGGAGAAGTTCGGTATAGTTTCTTTTTTAATTCTACGTAGAATACATTGACAAAAGAGGGAAAGGAACTGGCCACCTCATCCCATTATCTCCTGACCTAGTTACCTCATAAGTAGAGAGCGGAATTTTAGACCCTAAAAAGTGACATTTTAGGCGCCTAACTCTTCAACTCCTTTATTTAGGCTCTATAAAGTAAAAAAAAAAAAATAAATAAATAGTTTTTTTTTTGTTATGAATGTCACTAATACAAGAGAGTTTTTCATTGACCAATCACATTTCCATAGTTTGCTTCACAGTAGATGATCAGAACCTATTGCGGCTATTGTGTCGCTCACTGCTGTACTTACAAATGGTGAGAAAAAAGGAAAGGTTGTTATCTGTCTTTGAATCTAAGAGAATGCTTATTCTCAGCGAGTTTGTGTTAAATTGCTGACAGACAGAAGAAGGAGATGATGATGATGATGATGATGATAATATTAATAATAATAATAATAATAATAATACTAGATCGACTATTGATCAGAACCTATTGCGGCTATTGTGTCGCTCACTGCTGTACTTACAAATGGTGAGAAAAAAGGAAAGGTTGTTATCTGTCTTTGAATCTAAGAGAATGCTTATTCTCAGCGAGTTTGTGTTAAATTGCTGACAGACAGAAGAAGGAGATGATGATGATGATGATGATGATAATATTAATAATAATAATAATAATAATAATAATAATAATAATAATAATAATAATAATAATAATAATAATAATAGATCGACTATTGATCAGATTTTTTGTATTCGACAGATATTGGAGAAAAAATGGGAGTATAAGAGTACAGTACATCAGTTATTCATAGATTTCAAAAAGGCGTATGACTCGGTTAAGAGAGAAGTTTTATATAATATTCTTATTGAATTTGGTATTCCCAAGAAACTAGTTCGATTAATTAAAATGTGTCTCAGTGAAACTTACAGCAGAGTCCGTGTAGGCCAGTTTCTATCTGATGCTTTTCCAACTCACTGCGGGCTAAAGCAGGGAGATGCACTATCACCTTTACTTTTTAACTTCGCTCTAGAATATGCCATTAGGAAAGTTCAGGTTAACACGGAGGGTTTGGAATTGAACGGGTTACATCAGCTTCTTCTCTATGCGGATGACGTGAATATGTTAGGAGAAAATCCACAAACGATTAGGGAAAACGCGGAAATTCTACTTGAAGCAAGTAAAGAGATAGGGTTGGAAGTAAATTCCGAAAAGACTAAGTATATGATTATGTCTCGTGGTCAGAATATTGTACGAAATGGAACTATAAAAGTTGGAGATTCATCCTTCGAAGAGGTGGAAAAATTCAAATATCTTGGAGCAACTGTAACAAATGTAAATGACACTCGGGAGGAAATTAAACGCAGAATAAATATGGGAAATGCGTGTTATTATTCGGTTGGAAAGCTTTTATCATCTAGTCTTCTGTCAAAAAATCTGAAAGTTATAATTTATAAAACAGTTATATTACCGGTTGTTCTGTATGGCTGTGAAACTTGGACTCTCACTTTGAGAGAGGAACAGAGATTGAGAGTTTTTGAGAATAAGGTTCTTAGGAAAATATTTGGGGCTAAGAGGGATGAAGTTATAGGAGAATGGAGAAAGTTACACAACACAGAACTTCACGCATTGTATTCTTCACCTAACATAATTAGGAACTTAAAATCCAGACGTTTGAGATGGGCAGGGCATGTAGCACGTATGGGCGAATCCAGAAATGCATATAGAGTGTTAGTTGGGAGACCGGAGGGGAAAAGACCTTTGGGGAGGCCGAGACGCAGATGGGAAGATAATATTAAAATGGATTTGAGGGAGGTGGGATATGATGGTAGGGACTGGATTAATCTTGCTCAGGATAGGGACCAATGGCGGGCTTATGTGAGGGCGGTAATGAACCTCCGGGTTCCTTAAAAGCCAGTAAGTAAGTAAGTAAGTAAGTAAGTAAGTAAGTAAGTAAGTAAGTAAGTAAGTAAGTAAGTAAGTAAGAAATAATAATAATACAGCATTTACCTGCGGAATTAAGCCTACATAGTCTACATCGGCAGAGATTATCCATCATTTCTGTTTTGTACGTTTCCATAACTGATAATAGCGAGAAGAGGACGAAGATGCTAAATTTCGAAGTAATTAAAGTAAGTTTTCTTTTGATAATTATTATATAATTTCAACTCTATGGCTTTGAAGCATTCCAGACAACATTAAGTATACCTATATTATTGTAGACGGGTTTCTCTTGATTAGACTTAGTATGAGGAATCAAATGAAATCCGGTACGAGACAGACATTTATTTCGCCGCCGGCAGGACATCGAGCACTACACTTCCTTCCTCTCTCTTCAGGGCTGTTCGCTTTCTCCAGTGCGTAAACCATCAGTGATATAACCGCTTACATGTCCCGGACTGGCCCTGAGGTGATGAAACAGGTATAGGCCTACACTGTTTCCACAGGGTGTGGACTGATAAAAAAATGAGAGGAACATACCTAGAGCGATTAATGCAGACGGAAGTGTTTTCATGCATATGATCGAGACAAATTGTTTCACCTCAGGGAACCCTACCTTCCTATTAATGCAAAGAGAAACGTGGCATTTACCTCATTTCACAGGATATGTATGTATGTATGTATGTATGTATGTATGTATGTATGTATGTATGTATGTATGTATGTATGTATGTGTATGTATGTATGTATGTATTTTTTATTTATTTTAGTAGGTTATTTTACGACGCTTTATCAACATCTTAGGTTATTTAGCTTCTGAATGAGATGAAGGTGATAATGCGGGTGAAATGAGTCCGGGGTCCAGCACCGATAGTTACCCAGCATTTGCTCGTAACGGGTTGAGGGAAAACCCCGGGAAAAACCTCAACCAGGTAACTTGCCCCGACAGGGATTTGAACCCGGGCCACCTGGTTTCGCGGCCAGAAGCGCTAACAGTTACTACACAGGTGTGGAATGTATGTATGTATGTATGTATGTATGTATGTATGTATGTATGTATGTATGTATGTATGTATGTATGTATGTATGTGTGTATGTACGTACGTATGTGTGTATGTATGTGTATGCATGTATGTATGTATGTATGTATGTATGTATGTATGTACAGTCTTACAAAAAACTTTTGTCGCACAGTTACTTTATGTCCCAGAAAGTAGGACGAGCGACCTAGTTCACAAGAGAATGACTAGTTGAGGTAATAAAATTAGTTTCGTTTCGTTGCATGTCTGATTATCTGCACTGCCTCCTTTCTGGGACTTATAAAGTATCTGTGCGACAAAACGTATGTAAGCCATATACCCATCCAGTCGCCCCTTAATCGATCCAGCAGTTCATTCATTCATTCATTCATTCATTCATTCATTCATTCATTCATTCATTCATTCATTCATTCATTCATTCATTCCTGCATTCATTCATTCATTCATTAATTCATTAATTCATTCATTCCTGCATTCATTCATTAATTTATTCATTCATTCCTGCATTCATTAATTCATTCATTCATTCCTGCATTCATTCATTCATTCATTCATTCCTGCATTCATTCATTCATTCATTCCTGCATTCATTCATTCATTCATTCCTGCATTCATTCACTCATTCATTCATTCATTCATTCATTCATTCATTCATTCCTGCACTCATTCATTCATTCACTCATTCCTGCATTCATTCGTTCATTCATTCATTCCTGCATTCATTCATTCATTCCTGAATTCATTCATTCATTCATTCCTGCATTTATTCATTCATTCATTCATTCATTCCTGCATTCATTCATTCAGTTAGAAATTAATTAATTAATTCACTGTCAGTTATTAAATAATTAATTCATTAATTCATTGTCAGTAATTCATTAATTCCTTCTGTCAGTCAGTCAAAGTCAATTATTTAGGAATAAATGAATGAAATAAATTAGTAGATTAATCTACCATTAATTTATTAATTCACTTCTGTTATTAATCATTAATTAATTAATTGTCAGTAATTCATTAATTGAATCGTTCAGAGCAGAAGTAGTATAAGTCAAAATTGGGTAATGAGTTTTAAAGTAAAAATTCTGTAAAATACAGCGCAAAGTAGCAATTAATATATCCTTCGTGTTATCCACTGACTACTAATAGTTTAAATAAATTGAATTGAACTTTATTGATATTAGTTTGCGCTGTATTTTACAGAATGTTTGCTTTAACCCTCATACCCATTTTTGACTTACACCACTTCTATTCTGAACGGCTCAATTCATTCTGTCAGTCAGTCAAAGTCAATTATTCATCGATTATTTATTAATAAATTAATGAATTAAATCAGTAAATTAATCTATCATTCATTCATTCATTCATTCGATCCCGTAATCAGTCATCTATTAATTTAAGAATTCATTCATTTACCTCTGATGTTAATAATTAATTTATTTAATCGTTCATTCATTTACTTATTTAGTCACCCAGTCGTTTATTTAGTTATTTAGTCATTTATTCGGTCATCTGTCATTTGTACAGAAATTCATTTAATAATTACGTAATTCAAATACTTTACTGTTCAGCTCAATCTTTTTCTTTCTTGATGAACTTACATCCTTTTCCAATCATCGATCAATCTTCAGAAGTTCTTTATGCTGTTCTCTTGATGATACTAATTATTCCTCAGATGAAGTTATTGTTACGTACATACTTGGTTACAATTCGTACGCAAGGATTGCAATAATTTTATATCTATTACTTTAATTTCTAATGACACAGAAAAGATGATCTGGCAGTACGAGTGCTTTCTTAGCTATCTCAGTCGCATATGATTGCCTGCGCCTCTTGGATGCTTGTCCCATCCCATGGTGCTGTCTACCATACAGCTGTGCTGCAACGTTGGCAGTGGTGCAACAGTAGTCTGGTCGGTCGTGGTTTAGCTAGTTGCCCACGTTGCTCAACAGAGATCGTGACATCTGCATCCAAGTGCACTCCGCATTAAATATTTTCTGAAAGGTTTGGGAAAATGTCAAACCAGCTTGTTGTGCTATGATGTACAGGACGTTTAACGTGACATCAACGTAATGTATGCAAATCCGATTACGAATTGCATTTGCGAAGGTTACAACAGCTTCCCACATCTAATTGAAAATTCATCTTTTTAAATTAAGTATCTTTTTTTCTAAATTAAATTTCACCTGTAAATTGCCTTGGGAACATATTCAACTGAGTAAGCGATACATGAACCGCGTGGGCGAAGAATGGTGAGAATTTGAGAGATGATATTTAAGTTTGAATTCAGCGTAATGTATTTATTTATTAGACTATAATTTTTCTCATGCTACCACGTATCAGAAAATTTAACCATTGTTACTGCTACAACTATTGTACAAACAAATATAAATAATATATAATTTTTTCGTTTTCGCCGTAGAATCTATGGGCCCATGGTGTTCCGAGGCGAAGTTGTTAACTTCTGATATCGGCAAGTATTTATCAGCACTTAACGGTGACTCTCGCTCTACGGCTTTCCTCCGCCAAAGAATTAGTATTGCCATTCAACGAGGGAACGCTATAAGTGTTATGGGGACTTTTCCACAATCTAAATCGTTGGAAGAAATATTTTATTTCGTGTAGAGCTGTAGAGAGTATTTCGCATCCTTTAGTTTTGTTGCTAATTTCTCATAATATAGTAGCCTATATTAGAAACATATTCAGGTATCACACCCTTGAGAAATCTATGTGCAATGCATAAACGACCATAAATGATCAGCTGAATCATTACTGTGCCCCATTCTCACGCGTCCCGAAGTTTGTTCTTTACAGTTGTTTGTAACATTACAGCGACACTACAGGTTGTCAGTGTCTTGTGTTTATTATTAGGAACACTGGGGTGAAAATTGTTTATGATATAGTGCTTCAAATCACTTTGAAATAGTGATCGACTCTTTTATATATTGCTGTATATTATATATTGTTATTCAGGAAGATTGCCTCATATGAAATTATTCAATGTAAATAATGTTTGATCATGTAAACCTTCATTCTTTTATGACAGTGTAAAATATATATATATATATATATATATATATATATATATATATATATATATATATAATTTGAAAGTGTGCAGGAAGAAAGTTCAATATATAGGCCTAACAGAAAAGTACACTAGATAGATGCCCATCGAATCATCTTTTTCACACACACACACACACACATACACACACGCACGCACACATAAATTAACTATTGAAATTATAATTATTAAAGATTCACATGAGCGGCAGTTATACGAATAATAGAACTTATTAACGATAGAAATAAAACAAATGAAAACATAGAAGAGAGTTTTTGCTTATGCAGGTGTCCCGCAGCCGGGATGTCCATAGCTTACCTATTGAAAGGAGATTAGTCATATATGTCGATTTGGAGAACCTTGCATGACTTTGGTTTATACCCATTTCATATCCAAAGTATCCAGGCTCTGCAACCAAATGATTACATCACACGTCGAAATTTTTGCACTTGGCTCCTTCAAAACCGTGAATTGTCCTCGAAGATTTTATTCACAAATGAAGCAACATACATACATACATACATACATACATACATACATACATACATACATACATACATACATACATACATACACACATACATACATACATACACATACATACATACATACATACATACATACATACATACATACATACATACATACATACATACATACATACATACATACATACATACTTTCCTAACTGGACATGGAAAAACCGGTGCTTACTTATACAGATTCAAGCTGAGGGACAACTCGTCGTGTGTGTGTGTGTGTGGGGCAGAGGAACAGACCGTCGACCACCTCCTTTTCGAGTGCCCGAAATTGGACAAAGAAAGACTGGCAAGTGGACTTTCACAAAGCATAAAATAATGCAAGAACATGGCGCATACATTCATAAACTATGTCAATGTTATAAATTTAGACGAGTAAACGCAGGATAATTTAATCTAGGATAGATAAGAGTAGGCAATAGATATAATGAAAGACTCAAATTTTCACAACAGAATAACAGACCTACATATGCCTAGAGAGTGACAGAAACGAGACATAATGTGTTATATTGTAAACATACAGGTAGCAAGGCATGTAGTATTACCTTTATTGTAATGGGACATGCCGTTCAACTAATATTTAAAACAAAAAAAAAATACATACATACATTTATTTTTTTTTATTTTAGTAGGTTATTTTACGACGCTTTATCAACAGCTTTGGTTATTTAGCGTCCGAATGAGATGATGGTGATAATGCCGGTGAAATGAGTCCGGGGTCCAACACCGAAAGTTACCCAGCATTTGCTCATATTGGGTTGAGGGAAAACCCCAGAAAAAACCTCAACCAGGCAACTTGTCCCGACCGGGAATCGAACCCGGGCCACCTGGTTTCGCGGCTAGACGTTCTAACCGTTACTCCACAGGCGTGGACTACATACATACATACATACATACAGTCGGCCTCGGTAGCGTAGTTGGTATAGCGCTGGCCTTATATGCGGGTTCGATCCCGACCCAGGATGATGGCATTTAAGTGTATTTAAATGCGACAGGTTCATGTCAGTAGATTTACTGGCATGTAAAAGAACTCCTGCGGGACAAAATTTCGGCACACCGGTGACGCTGATATAACATCTGCAATTGCCAGCGTCGATAAATAAACCATAATTTAATTTTTTACATACATACATACATATATACATACATACATACAGACATACATAGTGTTCTGCTCAAGAGCAGTTCTTTCACTGCAAACCCAGCATTCTCCAATCTTTCTTATTTTCTGCCCTTCTCTTAATCTCCGCATATATCTTAATGTAGTCTATCATCTGATATCTTATTCTGCCCTGATCTCGTCTCCCGTTCACCATTCCTTTCAGTGCATTTTTTCAGTAGGCAGTTTCTTCTAAGATGAAAAAATTAGAGGGTGAAAGCAATGGAAGGATGTGGTCTAGGAAAAAAAATCTTTTCATCTATGCGAATAATAACACCGTTCTGCATGGATTTTGTTGTTTTGAAATAAATTAGCGTTTCTGAACCACAATTTCACACTGATTGCAAAACTGAAATCCGTTTTCGCGTACCACGTCAGAATTTTTTACAATTCAAAATTTTATGTTTTCAATATTTTTCGTAATATAGTAATATTACAGTGTGCTTTTCATTTGTTAAAAAAGGCACGATAGCTTATAATTTAAACTTTATTACTTAAAATATGACATAATATATTTAATTATGTTTGTATTTGATATTTATTAAAACCTACTAACTATATCCGCCCATGAGGGATGTACAAAATTGTATCCTCCACCTTAAAATTAACCGAGGTTAAGATATCCGTTGTTTATTCTTGGAGATTTTTATCTGTCTGCACCCAACGTTATCTATAAACAGAAAGTTAAAATGTTTAGTGCCTCAGGTCATAAAAATTATAAAGAAAATATTTACTCTTAGAGATTGCTATTAAAACTAACAATGAATTAGAGTAATGACAGAGGGTCTCCGTATATATATTTATTTTTGAAAGTGCGATCCAGCTTATGAGGCTACAGATTTCCTTACTGAGATAATAAACCTATCCCCTTTTAAAAGTTGTTTTAAAATTAGAGGTTCAGTTTTGTGTTGTTGGTTGTCGTGTAAAAGTGAAGTGTGAGTTTTCATTTTTTCTGCGAGAAGACTTAATAGTGTTGTTTCATAGAAATGTCGAAACATGGTTGTGTAAATGATCCAAATTTGTTTTGCTATATATGTGGGTCATAAACGTTGGTGAAACAGAGACAGAATACAACAGCGTTTGTAAAGAATACTTAATTTCAATATTTTGGCATTAAGTTAGGAGACCAGGACAAATCCTGGTGCCCCCATAAAGTGTGTCGTAGTTGTGTTGGAGAGTTGAGGAGCTGGAAAATGGAAAAAGGAAGTCGTTGCCCTTTGGTATCCTATGATTTGGAGGGAACCTACAAATCATGAAGACGATTGTTATTTTTGTGCAGTTAAGGTAGCTGGATATACTGCTAAAAACAAGAAAGATATTCTATATCCTAACATTCCCTCTGCCATTCGGCCCGTACCTCATGGTCCTGATATCAGATACAGTGCCATCTGCATCCAGTAGCAATGAAACTGAACCAGACAATACTGGCGATGATAGATGTTTTAATCAAAATGAGGTTAATGATTTAGTGAGGGATTTACATTTACCTAAAGAATCAGCAGAACTATTGGGTTCTAGGTTAAAAGAAAAGAAAGTATTGGCTGATGATACATATTTTTCATGGACAGGCATCGTGAGAAGGAACTTGTCCCTTTTTTCGCTGAAGAAGAAAATTTAGTGTATTACCAAGACATCCTTGCCGTCTTAAAATTTTATAACATAAACTATAATTCCAAAGAGTGGAGGTTCTTCATAGATTCTTCTCAGAAAAATCTTAAAGGTGTTTTGCGTCATAATGGAAACATTGTGGACTATTGCTGGATGTTAAAAGGGACTGCTCTGAACAACATGCGAGGAGGTCAAAGAGGAGAAAATTTGAAGTGCTATATTGATGTAAGATTATGAAAGTGCTTATAATTATTAATTAATATTAATTAATGATTAATTAGTGGCAAACAACAAATTCTGGGCTTGCTTTTATCACAAAAGTTTTGTGGAAACTAATTTTTATGACGTTTCACAAAGCTATAATTTCTTTTCTGGTTATTCAGGAATTGTCTGAAAACCTGACGTGATGGGGAAAAATGGAGATTATTTTCGAATTCAGCACAAGAAATCCGTTTAGAATCGCCTATCAGATTGAAAACAACAGAAAATAAGTTTTGAAATGCAGAACAGTGTAATCTGTACGAAAATGTTCCTCATATTGCGCCTCTTTATTAGCGGTTTACTACGGTAATTTATGACCGCTGCTGCATTGAAGCGCCAGAAAACGAGGCAAGTACTTCCCGAATTGAACGCTAGTTGGTCATCCCGCGTTGAGCGATTCTCATCCGATTTTATTACCAGCACATATGCAGATCTAGATCGGGAAGTTGGCCTCATCTGCGAGAGATGTAAGGGTGGGCCCATCGGCGACATGGTACTCCGCCCTCTGGGTCAATGATCTGGGCTGAACCAATAATAATTCACTTACAAAGAGTAGACCTTGGGTCTTGATGTCAAAACAGCGCTCACAGACTCCGTTCCCACTGGATTGGGTAGTCAAAGCGTACAAGCTGGTTTCTATAGCTCTTCGTAAAGGATTCACTGTGACGAAGTGGATATCTAGACTCGAATCATTGGATACTTCTGCATCTACTTATGATATATGATATGATACGATATGATATAATTATGATATATGATATGATATGATAGCCTATGATATGATATGATATGATAGCCTATGATATAATATGATATGATATGATATGATATGATATGATATGATATATGTATTTATTCACACTGCAAATGAGTATATACCCAGTGGCACTGGTAACTAATTACACTCAATAATGACAATTAATAATAAACACATCTGATAAAAACAATAATAATAATAATGATAAATAACAATAGTAATAATAATAATAAAATAATAATAATAATAATAATAACAAGGAACATCCTAAATTAAATGAAACACGATCACTTAAAATAACATTTAAAGTAAATCTAATTTGTATCTTAACCCTAAGTTCATACCTGCACAAGTACCTTTCGGTACTACACTTTTTTCGCTATCAACTCCCTCACTACACTGATTCTATCCTGATTTCACTAACACTTCAAAAACCATTTCACTGTTCAAATACTTTGCACAGTCACTATGAACTCTAGAACTTCACTGACACAAACACACTTCACTTACACAATAGATTTCACTGACACTACACACTTCACACTTCACTGACACAACACACTTCCTCACTGATACAACACTTCAAATAATAAAATATCAATTACACCCTTTAAATAGTATGTATAATATACTACCGTCTATTAGTAAAGTCCTTAAGCCTATTTTTAAATACATTTTTGGTTATTGGTAAAACCTTTAGTAAGTCTGCAGGTAAAGCATTCCACTCCCTGATATCATATGATATGATAAATGATATGATATGATATGATATGATGTGATGTGATATATAAAATGATATATGATATGATGTGATATGATGTGATATGATGTGATATGATATGATATGATATGATATGATATGATATGATATGATATGATATGATATATTGTCTGTAAGTAAACATCCAAGTGGTGATGGACCTTTACATTTCTGTGTCCAGAGACTCACCATCACTATTTATACATTTCTTTACTATACTTTCCAGACCTCAGAATTACATTCCTACCCACAATTTGAACCCGTTATTCATCCTCATACAATATTATCCTCAACACCACATTCTATAGCATCCTACCACAGTGATACACCACAAAGCAAACACATTTCCAACTTTATCTATTCTAACGACCATCCTCCAAATTCATCTAATATCTGACTTACTAACTTCTGCTTCTGCATCTATGACACGGTGGAAAAGCCCAAAAATCCTGCATCACGTTCAGAAACGTGAAGATTCAACTTATAGGTCTACTTCAATATTATTGTTCACAATGATGATGATTTGTCATCATATTGAACATGAATTTTGATCGACTCAGTCTTATATTTTGGTTTCATATCTTTCCTAGCTTCTTTTTCTTTCTATTTCAATGTCTTTTTTTCCATATCTTCCTTTTATTTTTTCGCTCTTTATACCGAGTGATTCACGAGGATTTACCGTTCCTTTCGGAGCTTATTTCCGAAGACATTCTGAGAAAAAAAGTCATATAAACATTTGTCCTAATCTCAATATTTTCAAAGTTACGCTAATTTGAAGTTGTTTGTGAAATACCATTATTCTCATGTTTTAAGGGTAAAAGAATATTACAGATAAAGAATAAACTATTCAGAAGTGTCATTTCTTTAATTAGCTAGTATCCTCATACAATCCAACCGGATTTCGAAGTAGAGGTAGACCTTTGATGAGATGGAGAGACCAACTTTATTCTCTTGAAGACGGAACAGGCTAATAGCCCTAAACCTTGAAGTGGATGATGATGATGATGATGCTGATGATGATGATGATGATTTTTCTATCAACTTACATTTAAACAAAATTGCGGGACTATCAAGTCTTACGCGACTTCTAAATAAGTGAACTTGGATAATGAAGAAGAGGGATGACTCAAGATTACAGGCGGCCGAAATGAAATTCTTTACGATTGTTGTTGGTTATTAAAGAATTGAGGAGAAAATAAACACAGACATTAAGGAAGAACTAAAAATATACGGAATTAACAAGACATTTAAAACTACAGAGGCAAATTGACTGGGCATATCAACAAGACAAGCATACATTTCCATATAGGCCTAAGTTTTAGGCATAGGGTAGAGTAGCATAAATCGCACCACTGCTAGTTTAAAACAAATTATTGTAGTAGTGTGGCATCTAGTGGTATTGTTACAACCTACCATATGAACTTCCACCATGTCACTTGATTTCTGCCACTTCTTTGGGTCTGCAGCGTGGTGGTAGTGTATCTAACATATACGCTCAGGTGGATGCATATTTAGCTAACATTTTGTAACTAAATAACGGATTTGTATGCAGAGGAATCCATAATCTTAAGATGTTATTCGTTTAAAGAGGTATTAAAGAACATTTAACTTAGTAGGATTTTCGAACATGTGGTGATTATAGGCTAGAATGAAGGAAATAACTTATGGCGTAGTTTCTCAATTCGCACCACTTTGTAGGTGCCTAATTCGCACCGGTGCGATATGAGCAACTGTAGCAATTCTAACCGTACAAAAGAAGGCCCTAAAAATTTTAACTGAACTAAGAATGCATCAGGTGTGTGCAATATCAAGTGGTGAAAAGGGCGTTAATACAAGAAGTGTATGTTGTACAAGCGCTCCAGGTATTTTGTGCCATCTGTGATAATTTTTAAACATCAAACAGTGCATTCTTCATTATCAGCTGGTACTCCTCCAGGATCGTTAGTTGTTTGGTCTGAGTCAGGTTACATCAACAGTGAACTATTTGTCGAATAGCTCAGACATTTTATTTACCACTCAAACCTGCCATAGAAAAAAGTGCTGCTTCTGTATATCCACTTATACGACCCATTCCAAAAATTCAGAAGCTAGATTATCTCGGGAAAATGGTATGCTCCTGTTTCAGCTTCCTCGTCATAATACTCATAGGCCCAGCCTTTAGATGTTTCTATCTTCAAATCATTTCAGACAGCTATATCATGAAGCAGTTCATAGGTGGCTTCGAGATAATCGTGGAGAAAAGGTGACGCAGTTTACAGTCTGAACTGCCTGGTGAAGCACATGGCAAATGTATAACAACAAAAAATGCACTCAGAAGGTTTAAATGTTACGTAATTTACGCTGTATTTTTTCAATTTCATTTGAAGATGCGTTACTCTCTTTCATTAATTTCAATAAACTTGTAATTTGCATTTATTACATTATTCATTCAAATACTCTTCAATATGTTCAATATTAAAAGCTTTCCTTCATCCTGTTCCCTGCAGATAAAGAGGTGCGATTTAAGAAACCGCAGGTGCTATTTAGGAAATAGTTGCCTAAATGGCACTACTGATAACTGTTTCGAAAATGTCATATTAATTAAAAAATATTAAATCAAATTGAAGGATTCTTTTTTACATTAAAGGTAAATGTTCTGGGAATGTATCTGTGTAAAGGAATGCAGAAAATAAAAACTATGTTGTTCAATAAAAATTATAAATGCTAAAGTGGTGCGATATAGGCAACCTTACCCTATGAACCTACCAGCAAGAGAAACGTAGGAAGGCCTTCCAAATCCTGAGGAGGTGATTAAAAAATGTAGCTGCTGTAGACAAAAAATAAGTGGAGCATGAATGTTGATGATGGTGATCTTTTCTTTATTACTTCTTTCATTCTCTACTGTCTTAGCAAGGCAACCATAGACTGAACATTTATTTTTCTCCGTCATTTATTTGTGGTGGTGACATTCTCATTGACCATTGAAGGACTGGAAGTAGTTTACCAGTTTTTGGAGGCAGTAGAAGAGGCGGTTTTATTTCGATAAAAACTCAACACTAAGACACAATATAGAGAAATATCCAGAATCGGTATTGCTCCTTATAAAGCACCCAAGAGCTCAGGTACTGAGTCACAACTGACAGACCGGCGAATGGACATCTGTGTGCGCATTGGAGTGAACGGGGGTAGTAAAAGATTACATTATTTGCTTCTGTCATTATCCCACCAGTTCTCGTAGTCTACTGTCTACCATGATTGTCTGTGAATGTGAGGTTCAAACGTAGCAGAGGGAAATGGATTCTGACTCTTTGCGTGACTTCCTTCGAAAGACAAGCAAAAATTAAATGTTTCTGAAATACCGCACATGATAGAATCTGGCCTTGAATGAGAGGGATTCAGACAAAATTTACCGGCTATTTCTCGCCAACGATAAAATTTAATTCGAGGAGTAGCACAATGGATAAATTTGGATGACCTGAGCTCGAGTGGGTTTGTCTCACCTTGCAACTACAATCCACGCATCACACTTCACTGATTGTACGATATAATCTAATTTGTACTGCCACGTGAGGAGTAAGAACCTACAACAATTCACACGCTACTTGTTGGGCCAGACGCTTATGATGAAATGAAATCGGAGAGATGGGGAGGAGCTGCAATAAACACGTTCCCTGCAATAAAACAAAAAATAAAACTCTTGCAACAAGTTGCCATCTTACCCCGAAAAAAGTGACCATATTCCCCAAGTATCAGGGTAAGATGCCTAGTTCTGTGACGCAACCTAAGATGGCGGAACAAGGTCGTTGGTTGTTAACAATACAAACTTTAGAACCTTTACTACAATATCCATTACAAATGTTTGACAGTTATTACGAATTTAAGGATGTATTAAAATTTTAACATACCTTTGAAATTATTTTCTAGCACAAAAATGAGCTGTTTTCTTGCTTTTCTTCTTTCCATAACAAGAACACGTGACAAAATGAGTTAGCTTCCACTCTACAGACATTAAACTGTCTCAGTGATTATGAAGACATCCGCGTGGCATTCTCTCTTGAAAGAATGTGAAACTACAAAGAAATAGTCATCTCCCCCCGATTCACTCTAAATAATCACAAGAGCGTATTCCGAATCTCAGCGCTGAGCAATCTGATGGCATCACGGTGTTCCGAATTTCACCTATGGCGTCACTGGAGCTCCACCGGTGTCGCACCGGTGCCATCAGCTTGCAGAGGTGAAGCAGACGAATGACATCGTGCACTGTTGTGTCATGGCGGTGTGTTCTGCTTTAGTTCTGCTGTATTGTTTGTAATGAGCACAACGTAAAGCAATTTGTTAATGGCTTATAAGCGAACATGTCAACGGACCCGTTATTACTACCGGTTCAAGAAATAAATTGTTTATGCTCTCTTTTTTCTTGTACGAGATGGCAGTACGGAAATTTCGCAAAATTTTGCTAGCGTAGCACAGACAATAACTTACACAGTCGCCATGACAGCCATCGATCCTTCCAGCAGTTTTGTTCCTATTTCGCTGCAGCGTGACGTCATTGTTGTCCACCGGTCCGGTGAGATTCGGAATACGCTGATAGGTAAAGCCCATTGGACCAAAACAAGCTTATCCTCGAAAATCCAAGCCAAGCTATAATGCACTAAACCACCATACCACCACTACATTCGTTACACCATACTGCAGTCGTTATCGATAGCCCAACGGTTATAATGGAGATGAATCCGAAATTAACTTGTACAAACCGGGCAAATGGAGCTGGATTTTAAAGAGTGTAATATGTGAACACTTACTGTATTCAGATATTGTTTTATGTCAAGATCGTAATTCAAGTACTGGTGGAGATCTTCAATAGTTACTTAATTGCTTCATGAATATTCCATTTGTCGTCATTCGAGAATAGCTTTCAATAATGTAACCCCTCTACTTTTACTTTCTAATTCTATAATTAGAAAGGAGTGCACACAGTAACAGCAATTAAGTGTATATTTCTACATTTTAACTTAGCCTTGAGTTCAAGCATCAAACTTGAGCCGAAGAACAAGTAACACAACACGCTGCTTGTAGCACACATTGTTGTGTTTCGAACCAGTGTCAGATGGACAAGACGTTAAAGCGGTAAGCCGTATTAGACACCAGCATGCATGACGAAAAGTACAATTTACAAAAGACAGTTAAAAATAAAATTTAAACTATTTAAAATAAAACTAAGCAGCAAGAAAATCTTGCTACATAAAATCATTTGAACGCAAAATTCCGAATAAGGCGCGCTTAACTCCGTTGATTTCCCATTTATGTCTTCTTACAATTGGAGTTAATTGTCTTGAAGTATCTGGGACACCACATGCTCTGTACAGGCTAAGATACAAAAATTACACAAGTACAGAATCGAAGGCCAGGAACTGAGAGTACAGGACAGAGCTTACCGAAGGAGCTGTTTGAATGTTACATAACGGATAGACGTCAGACTGCATCTTCTAGGCACCAAGATGCTCCACGCGACTCGAGAGAAATTCAATTTTTGACACGTTGCATGGCGATGTTATTTAAGGAGCTACTTTTTTTATTTACTTAATATTTTTGATAATGACAATGTTTACCACCCAGTAGTAGGCCTATATCATTTTAAAATACATGTTCATTAATTTTATGCCACCATCGGTTACGAAAAATATAAAGGTGATACTACTTGATCTTTAAATTAATAAACGACGCAATAGATTACACTGCGTAACAAATTTTAACTTTTTTATGTGCTGGGCATGTGATACATGTTTTCTATATAATTTGAACCTGTTGAATACGAATATGAGAATAAAAGACAGTTGTTGGTTACGGTTTTTGAGTAATTTTCGAATTTATATCTATTCAAAATACTTCTTTATATAATGACAATAAGGTTAAGTATTTATTTATTTATTTATTTATTTATTTATTTATTCTGGTGTAGTTAAGGCCATCAGGCCTTCTCTTCCACAACACTAGGAATACAAATACAATAATAGAAATAAACAGAAAAAATACACTATATACAAAGTAAAGCTATACAATAAATAAAGAAGAAAAAAACACTATAAACAAAAATATATACTTAAATGAGTGATTAAGTATCATAATTAATTCTATCCTAACTAATTAACTAACATAAACAAGAAACTTGAAATTTTAATCTAGATTGAAAAAGAAAAAGAAAAAAAAACACAAATCAATACTTCTAGCAATATCTAAAAAACATTAACTCACTCACTGTTCACATGATTACAGCTTTCTTTTTCTGCATTTCCTTTTATACTGGGCATCAAGTATATCACGAGCTAAAGTTCAACAATAGTCTGCATTGGTACTCCACTGTCATTGGTATTTTTTTTCATAGTTGAAATTTCTTGTTGAAAGCGCTCACTATGTTCATCACTAAAATCGTCACAATTCTCGGGGAAAAAGTCAAGACGGAAGTGAAGGAAATGCATTTTCATGGACATGTTACAACTCATAGTTTCATACGCCAACAGTAAATTTTACACTAGTTCTTCATAGTTCTCACATCTACGGTTACATAGAAAATTTAATACAGCTTCCTTCAACGCAATCCAGGCGGCTCTCTCTTTTCCTTCCAACAAAGATTCGAAGTGATTATCCTTCACTATTTCTCTAATTTGTGGTCCATTGGAAATTCCCTCTTTTATTTTAGAGTCACTAATAGCAGGACATTTTTCCTGGATATGGTTAAATGCTTCAGTTTCATGATTCATCCCTTCAACAAAATAATTCACTAACCCTAACTTAATGTGTAAAGGCGGTAAAATTACTTTACTTTGAGGTACAAGGGCTTGATGTATAATATTCTTCTTCCCTGGCTCTAGTGAGTGTCATGTTGGCCCACACTTTTATTTTATAATGCTTATCTCGAGCGCGACTGTCCCACTCGCATAGAAAGCAGCAAAATTTTGTGCAGGCTAATTGCATTCCAAGAAGTAATGCTACAACCTTCAAATCCGCACATATAAACCGTTCTTACTTCGAATATTATCATTAGAGCACACTTTAAAGAAATACACGTCTTACACAGAATACTAATACCACGGAAATCTCCTAGTAAACTGAAGCGATTTCATATGGCGAACCTGTTTCTCCCGCTCCAAATGGAACTGAAAAGAGCAATAAAACAATTTCCAATTCTAGAAGTGGTTTTGACAGGGTGGTCTATTGCAAAATATAAACCACAGTAATGTCATTAAGGCTCACAGAGAAATAAATAGGCCTACACATCTCAAGTAAAATCAGGTAAACTCAAGCGAATTCATATCCCGAACCTGTTTCACCCCCTCCAAATAGACTCGTAAAAGGGCAATAAAATAATTTTCGTTTCTACAAGTGCTCCTAACATGGTGGCCTATTTATACTAATATCGTTTTCACATAATGGGGCGTCACATTTGTAAAACAAAATAGTTACACACGAAATAAGGTAATTTTTTAATAAAATGTATTGAAAATTAATTATATTGTGCATCTCGAAAACCCGAACTGATGGAACAATTTACTTGTTATTTTTGAATTCAGGAGGTAGAAATTAGTAGGAATTTGTTAGTTTATGACTGGCGCAAAATGATTGTTGACCAGTGTTACACTTCCTTTTTATGTGTGTGCAATGATAGGATCCTTCACTTGCCGTTATTCGTCCCGACTCTACGAATATGGCTGATAGTGTCGCTAGTGCCCTGAAGCTTAAACCACTTAAGGGGGGAGGTATACCATTGGCCTGCAAACATTTAGTGAAATTCATTTTTTTTATCTCAGCTACTATAATAGCTAACTGAACAAAACTTTTCATGCTTAATATACATACATTATACTTCATAAAACACTATTCAGAATATTAAAATAGATAATAATTGCCTGTAAAAATATAAAATTTGCATATTTCTTACAACCGTAAAGCATTTACATAATAAAATCTACAATTAATTAAATATCTGCACGATTCTAATATTCTAATCACCTACATCAACAACGTAGTCTAACATCTTTTACCTATACCTTCAGGAAATATTTTTTTCTTAATATAATTTTTTAGAAAATTTAATAGACTATTGAAAGTAAGTATTAAGAAAAAAAAATATATTAGTTCAAGTAAGTACAGAGAAAATCGTTTGTGGATTTTCTCCTAACATATTCACGTCATCCGCATAGACAAGAAGCTGATGTAACCCGTTCAATTCCAAACCCTCTGTGTTATCCTGAACTTTCCTAATGGCATATTCTAGAGATAGGGTTGGAAGTAAATCCCGAAAAGACTAAGTATATGATTGTATCTCGTGATCAGAATATTGTACGAAATGGAACTATAAAAGTTGGAGATTTATCCTTAGAAGAGGTGGAAAAATTCAAATATCTTGGAGCAACAGTAACAAATATAAATGACACTCGGGAGGAAATTAAATGCAGAATAAATATGGGAAATGCTTGTTATTATTCGGTTGAGAAGCTTTTGTCCTCTAGTCTGCTGTCAAAAAATCTGAAAGTTAGAATTTATAAAAGAGTTATATTGCCGGTTGTTCTGTATGGCTGTGAAACTTGGACTCTCACTTTGAGAGAGGAACAGAGATTGAGGGTTTTTAAGAATAAGGTTCTTAGGAAAATATTCGGGGCTAAAAGGGATGAAGTTACAGGAGAACGGAGAAAGTTACACGACGCAGAGCTGCACGCATTGTATCCTTCACCTGACATAATTAGGAACATTAAATCCAGACGTTTTAGATGGGCACGGCATGTAGCACGTATGAGCGAATCCAGAAATACATGTGGAGTGTTAGTTGGATGACCAGAGGGGAAAAGACCTTTGGGGAGGCCGAGATGTAGATGGGAAGATAATATTAAAATGGATTTGTGGGAGGTGGAATATGATGGTAGAGACTGGATTAATCTTGCTCAGGATAGGGACCAATGGCGGGCTTATGTGAGGGCGGCAATGAACCTCCGGGTTCCTTAAACGCAAGTAAGTATGTAAGTAAGTACGTACAGAGAAAATAAAACCAAACGCTTAAGAAAATCTTTATAAAATTATTACCTGGATTATTTTAACGTAACTATTTAGTTTAGAACATTTTTATCAATAATATGCACACCTTGATATATTTGGCATCTAGTCCTAAATCTGGTGAAGCGGGAAGAAAAATATGTGCTTATGATTGATTTAAATGTTCACTTTTGAGTCATAAAAAGGATAAGAGTACACTTACGATGATCGCTGGGACGCTCCTTCAAGGAAATGTACTTTCAAATGTTTATTACTTATTCGACGAGTATGCATTGTTCGTGGAAATGATGGGTATATGCAACAAAGGGGACTATAATGATGAGACAACCATGCCTCGAAAGGAATTCGAACCTACGACCTCAGCAGAGACTCCCGCCCTCCCACCTGTCTGCACCTTACGCCGCACGAGCGCGCGCGGGGATCAGAACAAGTTCTTCCTTCATACGTGCGTTATGAAAATAAACTCGTGATCTGTCATAAAGAGTTGAAGTGAAAGTTGCGCATTGCAGGAATCGCAAATTGCTACAACGAAGAGCGCATTAGTATGTCTGTTATGCTTGTTTACATAACACGTCCTTCTACACTTCGGAGTGAGTACTACACGCATGTAGATGAAATCCAATTGCGGAGAAAGACGGTGTGTCAGCAAGTTTTCTGAGAATGCTTCCTTTTACCCTAGCGTCAATAAATATTTCATCACAACTGTTATCCATTGAGACATGGACCATGACTAAAAGAAATGTATTCCCAATGCAAACGGCCTATGTCCTATGCGCCTAGCCGTCGTCAGAGCAGTGGGAAATTGCCTTGCAACAACTCAATACAAAATTATCAGCGTAAAGTAATACACAAAGATATTATTACAATAATACACAAATTGAATTACCTCTAAGGTTCTGCCTGATATGTACAGTAGTAGCAAAAAAAACCGACCCTTGTAGTCGATTTCAGAGCCTTGTTCACTCCAGAGCACGATAGATTGGTAACTAAGACGTTCGTGGTTCGAATTCTGTCTGGGAGGGAAACTTTTTTTTTGTTCCTTATTCAAATTTATTCCCAGTACTTTTCGATTGCAGCGATATTTTACTACTTAATTAACTTATCATTCCCAGAACATGAATTTTACCAGCAATCGAAAAGTATTGGGAATAAATTTGAATAAGGAACAAAAAAAAAGTTTCCTTCCCAGGCAGGATTCGAACCACGAAAGTCTTAGTTACCAGTCTATCGTGCTCTAGAGTGAACAAGGCTCTGAAATCAGCTACAAGTGTCGGTCCGGTTTTTTTTGTCACTACTGTACAGTTATGTATATATATATATATATATTTTTTTTCAATATCTACTCATATGTTCAGTTGTTTTTTATGTCATTCATTCTGTCACATGTTATTAAATTAGATTAGATTAATTGCATCATGATGTATAATTTTTCTTGTAGTATTGCATTTCTGGTGATGTGAAAGAGAAGGCTTGATGACCTTAACTCCACCAGAGTAAATAAATAAATAATAAATAAATAAATAAATAAATAAATAAATAAATAAATAAATAAATAATTTATTATTATTATTATTATTATTATTATTATTATTATCATTATTACAGATACGGAAATAAAATTTGGAGCTCAATTTTAGTTTCGCTTGCAACTCATTTTCCATGTGCGGTAAAGATGGGCCCCTGTAGACAATATATTATGCAAGGTGTGGACAGTCGTGCGAAATTGTTGCCTACATACAGGTGGACTCCAAGACTCGTTCCAAATTTTAATTCCGTATCTGTAGCTACATCTATTATCAGGCAGTACATCTCACTTTACGATATGTGTGAGAGGAAGAACAATTGTTTGTATACATCTGAAGACGGATTAGTGTAATATGTTACTAGTCAGCGATGTGTGCAGTGGAGAGAGAAGGGAACTGACGACCCTACCCCGGTATTTTTTTAGTAGGTTATCTTACGACGCTTTATCAACATCTTAGGTTATTTAGCGTCTGAATGAGATGAAGGTGATAATGCCGGTGAAATAAGTCCGGGGTCCAGCACCGAAAGTTACCCAGCATTTGCTCATATTGGGTTGAGGGAAAACCCCGGAAAAAAACCTCAACCAGGTAACTTGCTGTGATCGGGAATCGAACCTGGGCCACCTAGTTTCGCGGCCGTTACTCTACAGGTGTGGACCCCCGTATTTATCCTGGCTTAGTTGCCTCATGAGTGATGCCTTATTGATGTCACTTATGAGGTCCAAACTTGTTAGCGAACAGTTGACAAAACAACAACAACAACAAATCAAATAAAATTCGAATTTGAAAACAAGAACAATTTGGGAAATTTATTAAAAACCGGGGACATTCCGAGGCCAAAAACGGGAAACTGGGATGTTTGGTAACCTTAGTTTACAGAGCAAGCGTTATAATAGTCTATAACAGGGGTTAGATAAAAATTGTCTGTCTTAATGGTTATAAATACGACAGAATTTTCCTCTTGTGAATCAGACGCTGTAGGAAGCTGAACTTGGAAAATTCACGCTACATCAGATGTCATTTTTTGTGTCTAAGACTGTACAAGAACGCGACCCTTCGTCATTCATTCATAGTTTTCTGTCCAAAGACAGATCTTTCACTGCAAACCCGGCACTCTCCAATCCTCCATATTTTTTGCCTTCCTCTTCATTTCCGAATACGATTCATATACCTACCTTAATGCTGTCTGTCATCTGATATCTTCTTCTGCCCCGAACTTTTTCGCGTTCATCATTCCTTCCTCTCCGTAAGAAAAAGAAATACAGTATAGTTTACAGCGTGATAAAGGAATCGAGGGGTTTGCCGGAAGAAAGGCGGATAGACCTCTACGCCCTTCTTCGGGAAAACGGTTTAAAATGTAGTGAATAATTCGCTAATTATAGTAGCGAAATTTTGTTTTGATTGTACTGCACATACCTGCAGGACAGGGCTGCGTGCGTGCGTGCGCGATTTAGTCAGTCAGTCTACAAGTAGAGCTAGTGCTGCGCGTTACCGGATACTGTACTGTGTGTGTTTTCTCATGGTAGAGACTAAGCAAATATATATAGTTCAATTTAGTCAGTCCAGTTGTTTCGTTTGACTTCTTTTTATGTTCATTATTGTCCTTGGTTTAAGAGTAAACAAACTTATGAAACTCATAGATTCAGGCGGAAATATTTTATGTTCTGTAAAGAGATTTGTTACAATATTCAGATTTTTGGGCTTATTGTTATCAGGATTATACAAAGAATAAATTTTATTTATTTATGTTCACACAAAATGGAGATTTTCTTTTTCTGTTATATTCAGAGATTTTGCTTTGCGTACTTAATGTCTACTCAGTATATCTGAAATAATGTAAGTTACTTTAGAAGTAGATAATAAATGTCATAAAATGTATCTTTGTTTCAATTCCGTGTGAAATTTAAATCTGAAATCTACATTAAATCCCCTAAGCAAATCATTATATGGATAAAGGGCGTATAGACCGAAGTTTTATATGGTAGGGGGAGACTGTTGTACCTTTAAACACTTTTCACATTTTATTTTTTTTAATTTTTGGAAATGAAATTTTTTTAATGAAAAAATGCTTGAAATAATTATTGAAGATTCCTTTGCAACTTCCTGTATGTATTTTCCTGTTTTACAGATCTATTAAGGATGGAAAAAATAAAATGAAGGGATATGTAATGTGTTCAAAGGTACAATAGGATCATGTACCTTGGAACATATACTCTTGTAAGTTGGAACACATGGAATATAGGAGGGAATATAGCTGTAAAAACTGACAATCATATTTAAAATGTATTTGCAATCATAAACCAGAGCAGGCTTCTCTGATTTAGATTTTATTTCCTGGAGAAGCAATAACTGCTTCAACAGCTTTCTTCAAGGCATCCGAATCAATTGGGGACCTCTTTAATTCCAGACTTACTTCGTGACATGACCTTAAAATAAAATAAAAATAAAAACCGATAGTATCGTGTAATTTGGAACATGTTCCATGGTACAAGATGTTTTGTGTTCAAAGGTACAAGAGGGTGCACGTTTAAACAAATATGGCTCCGAAAACTAAGCGAGTCAAATAAATCATGGAAATTAAAATATGTTATTACTCACCAGATGATAGGGAACACACCGTACTTGAAAGATATTAACAAATGCAATCTGGTTTTGTGTTAGAAAACATACATCAATGAACGAGATGTTTACCTTTGGTACTAAAAAAAACTTCTTTTGTCTACGGAACTCACACTTTGCAATAAATCAAACTGAAACTACGACCAGAACTACTTAGCGGCTTTCTCTACAATCTACTTCAGTTTGAGTCCTCTAGGTAGTAGCAAAAATTAAAAAACAAACAATGTTCAAAGGTACACTATGCTAAAGGTACAACAGTCTCCCCTACAAATATAAGGAAATGTAATAATATAAATTGCCTAAATGCTACAAAACATTTATACTCGCTAAGATTTTTAATTTAATGTATAATTTTGTTCACTATCTGTATAACATTTTATTCAGGTGCGTTTTAAAATCTTAGATTGCCTGTATCTCAATTCACCATATTGCCCTTTTTCCGGCAAATCCCTCAATTAATCTGTTGCAAAACGCATAATATATGCCATGAGAAAATATGCATAATTTTTGTGATACTTTTGAGCGATATATCGCTTCATGCGACGTTGAACTCAATTACATAACATGCCTTTCGTTTGACTGTTTAATAGTCTCTCGCGTAAGTTACAGACGATAACATTATTAGTCGTAGGCGTATAGTTAAAAGCTTCGTAGATATCGTATTGTAGGAGGGGTATAATGCTGTACTAAACACAATAAGGAACGCATTTCGTGTTGACCTCTGGGAACACGGCGTCAGTTCACTGTGAACGCCTCCCACGCCTGTATGAAGATAGTGCGTCGCAGGTCGCTGGAAACTGCCGCCACCAATACATACATTAGTGAGGCTAGCACAATTGATTTAGTTCGACATCCATTAGGGTTGTAAAGGCTAATGGAGACGTCAATGTTTTCAAGGATGGTAGTGTTTTATGACGTGAGAAGATATGAAAATTAACACCCATGACCCATTTTTAAAGAATGCTACCGTAAGTATTCACTAGAAAAAAATAATAATAAACTCCTCAGGCCATTGGGTGAAATAGAAGGAACTTAAAATCGAGTGATCAATATTCAAATTAATTACACGCGATATAACTTAAGATTTTCTTATTTTTAACAACAATTGTATCGTTGCGTAGCTCAGGTGGTGGGCTCGTTTGCCTGCTGACCCGGGCGTGGGTTCGATTCCCGCTTGGGCTGATTATCTAGCTCGATTTTATCCCAGATTTTCCCGAACTGTAAGGCGAATGTCAGATACAGTGTTGCGAACCGTCCCATATTTCCCGGGATATCCCGTATTTACCCCTAATTTTTAACATTCTCCCAGCTCCCGTATTTTTCTTCTCTTCGATCATTTTCCTCCCTTATTTTTGCAATGTAAAAATCATTATTCTAAACATTTGATTTTGCCGTGAATGATGACTATTTATATCAGGGGTCGTCAGTACAGAGCACCCTGGGGCTAGCGTCGCTTACCCGCAGAAAACGCAGTGCACTATGGTGCACTCGTAGCTGCTAGCGGGTATGCTCTCTATCTCATCCTGCTGCACGACGGTGCTCACGGGACGGCACAGCTTACCCGTTGCACATTTCAGCGAGTGCTGACGACCACTGGTTTATATGATGAATTTTGTTGTTCAAGAGATGCATTGAAATGTGCAGTTTTTTCGAAAGGTAATGCTTGTCGGAAATGGATTTTAGTGCTTACCAGTTCAAAATCAAACAAAATCAATATTAGGCCTATACATTTCGGAAAAAAACTGGCTCATACAAAGAGGGTGTATTTATCTCATGAACAATAATTGGACAGATGTTCGAAACAGGAGCACGACACGTCTAATCAAATCACTGCTGCAAACTGCAATTGACTTCAACTACTTCGCGAACCAAGATCTATTTAAAAATACTTTTAATTTAAGCCTAGCTGTCGATGTGTAGAATAAAGTTGCTTTTTAGTAACTGAACTGAATAATTTCCCAGTTTTCTATGTGAAATTTTATCGATTTCTTAATCTCCCGTATTTTCTTCAAAAAAAAAAAAGTTGGCAACCCTAGATAATCACAAGGCGAATTCTGGATCTCAGTCGCAAAATACCATCTCGTTGTCACCAATTCCATCAATGCTAAATAACACAGTGTTTGATACACCGTCGTTAAATTATCGCCTAAAATTGTTATTTTTCAATTAATTTTAATTTTAATTTATTTTAAGTGTGATGTTCGATGTGAAATTCGTGGGTTCAAAACCGACCAGGAAACATGAAATTTAAAAGACGATAAAGCCCGTACTAGGTACCGGAGTTGCTTAGATCAGTGTTTCTCAACCGCGGGGCCGCAGCCCGGTACCGAGCCCTGGCATCAATTATTAGGCCGAGAGATATTCTGCTGCAATTTGTCATTTTAATTTCCTAAGCATTTAAAAAAAAGTAAATATTTCATAGTGGAAATGCTCTGAGGGGAATAATTTTCATGATTGTATCGAAAAGCGCAGATCCAGATAGTGTCTAAACTCTAAATTCTAAATTCCAACTAAATAATATCTACATCTACTACTGCAACTAGTACTACTACTACTCTACTACTACTGCTATTGGTACTACTGCTACTGCTATTATTACTACTAAATTATTACTGCTACTGATTCTGCTGCTATTATTGTTATTACTACTATTACTGGTACTGCTACTACTGCAGCTGTTACAACCAGTACTATTACTACTACTACTACTACTACTACTACTGTTACTACTACTGCAACTGCTACTATCACTATTACTGGTACTGCTATTACTGTTACTGTTACTACCATATTATTTGGCGAAATGAGCCCGAATATTCGCCATGGAATTACCTGGTATTCGCCTGGTAGTTTGGGAAAGTGCGAGAACGTAATCAACACAAAAGAAATGTGAAACAAGCAATCTTGAATAATTATTTTATCACTCGTTATTACTGGAGACTGCGCCTGTGGATTTTATTATTATTATTATTATTATTATTATTATTATTATTAGTATTATTTATGACTTTTAGAGAACCCGGAGGTTCATTGCCGCCCTCGTATAAACCCGCCATCGGTCCCTATCCTGAACAGGATTAATCCATCTATGTAAAGATTATTTTTGGTCATACAGAATACATCTGTTGTGGTAACAATTAATATTAGAGGAGAAAAATTCGCTCCGGGCGGCGCCGGGGATCGAACCCGGGTCCTTTGTTTTACGTACCAAGCGCTCTCACCATTGAGCTACGCCGAAGTTCAATTCATAGCACCGGATCGAACCCTTCTCCTCCATTGTTTTTCCCTTTGTGGCCTAATTCCAAGTTCGGCATGTATGTTGACATTTTATATTAAATCAACTGCCATTATACAAGGAGCGCACTCAGTTGAGTGACTTGGTGGCCGGGATTCCACAGTAATATGCACAGTAATCTGTACAGTAATATGCACTGTTGCTCGAAGAATCTACGTAAAGATTATTATTTTTTTGGTTATACAGAATACATCTGTTATGGTAACAATTAATATTAAATTTAATATTAATATTAAAGATATATTAAAGATTAATCCAATCTCTACCATCATATCCCTCCTCCCTCAAATACATTTTAATATTATCCTCCCATCTACGTCTCGGCCTCCCCAGAGGTCTTTTTCCCCCTCTGGTCTCCCAACTAACACCCTATAGGCCTACGCATTTCTGGATTCGCCAACTATTATTATTATTATTATTATTATTATTATTATTATTATTATTATTATTATTATTGCTGTTGTTGTTATTATTATTATTATTAGGCCTATTAATTTACAGCTTTTGAATTTCATATCATTTTCTATCTCAAAAGAGAACCACACTGTACCAGCTTACAATGCTGGATGTGAAGAGTATATAATCATCTGTCACAGTCCTTCTGTTATAGCTTACATGCAAATGTGTCGTCAATAAAGAGAGTGATTCATTTTCTTGTACATAATTAGGAAATACGTGGACGGACAGGTATTGCTAGAACGTAGGCAGTCGTCTAGTAGGCCCAGAGAAAGTAAATGCTAATTACTAGTGGTTACGACTGTGGAGATGACAGAATTGACGCAAAGACTGTGAAGGGGGATTACTTCGATTCGGCTCACAGACTTCGATAAACGCTCATGAGTGAAGTGTGAAAAATTAAGATAGTTATGGAATTTGACTTAGACCTACTATCTTAACATTGATAACGGCGTAAAAACCCAGGTGTGTACACTTTTAATTGCTCTTGGATTTTTAGAAAATGAGGATAGAATTCCCCCTGATATAGCGTTCAACGTAAGAGGTGCAAGGTTTAGAACAGGCATGTCAAAAATCAGACACTGAAAGTGCAGTGTATGTGCGCGGAACGCCGGTCTGTGCAGATTGCGTCATTCACGTGTTGCTCTTACCAGTTCTTAGTGGGAGGGATGTACAAGAATCTATTCTGCACTTCTAGTGTTCAATTAAATTTGCATTTGGACATTATAAACATACTTAGAGAAGGAAAAAACACAATTATTGTCAATGTCTATATTTGACAATAATTGTAACACAAGAAACAATAGACTTACTCAGTTACAATTCACAATGCAGTCGTTTGTAAAGAATCATTTATTTACATGATTTGTATACAGTATTTGAAGAAAATATAAATATTGCAGTAATTTCGAAACAACAAAAAAACGAACACAATATTTCATTTTACGTAGTAGGTACTGATTATTTCAAAGTAATACTCCTTCATTGTTCCTCAAGCATTATTGGGACCATTGGTGCACTAATGCTAAGAAAGAAAATATTTTACTCCCAATTACATGCAATAGGAAATTGTAAGGCTTTTACACTGGAATCATTTCCTTGTTGTGTATTAATATAAATTCACATTATTATTAATAAATTGGATAAATTAAGCTTGCATTTAAATTTATATATAGTTTATTTGGAAAACGTTAAGAGCAAGAATTAGCAAGTTGGGAGCGTTACTGAATTGAGTTAAAAGAGTATTCACAAGCTGTGAAGCGAGGACATTTTCTTTATGTCAGGTTTAAAGATTTATTGACGTAAGTGTATTAAGATAATATAGTAACGTGAGGTGGAAAATTCGCCATTATGTATTATTTTTCCAGAAAATTTTTCCGCCTTACAAATAGTTGCTTTCTTCCTTCCCTTACAACCTCATGAGCCTCACATGTATTCCTCACTATATTCTCATCACTTATCAGCTTATCAAATAAAAGTTTTAAGTCGTCTAACCATTGATGGCTGTGTTAGTACAGACTCCAAAACAACATCATTGTCATGTTTGTCTTGCCGTGAGAGTACTAATTAAGAAATAAGAGCAGGCGAATATCATATTTTGAGAACTTTACTAATATGATTTAAATTCTCATATCACTATTAGGTCCACATGATATGATGAAAGCCTTTCATTTTAAAATAATTACCATTGGCTGAGGAAAACATCATAACAGTTATGTTATATGATTCGTGATTTCCCTTCTTCGTTATATCTGTGGACTCCTCACTTTATTTTCCATAACGCATTCACAATCACAGCTCAATGAGCACCCGTACTGATCTGTGTTACTGAAACAAAAGCTGATCTGCTACTATAGGTACTGTACAACCCTGTCCCGTTCCCCTCCAAGACGATTCGCTCCCTCCAGACAGGGGAATAGGAACTGCACGTTGCACAGAGACCAGTGCACAATGTGCAGGGTTTTGACATGCCTGGTTTAGAACATCTTCGTCTATAGCTAACAATCTCATGTTCATACTTTTTTTTTTCAGATCTGTAATTGTATGCTGACAAATCATTTATACGAATCTTAAGTTAACAAGAATTTAAGTTTATTCAGCCATTGAACGTAATAATTTATTATTATAAATAAATGCTTTGAAATACTTTTTCCATCTACCTCACATATTTCAAGAATCTGATGTTACATCATTTTCTGGGGAGGTCTTCAATTAAACAATTTTTGTTATAATCACAGTCCGTTTCTCTATACGATTAAAATGTAGCCTACAGGATGTATATAAAGGTAAAGGAATCCCCGTAACATGCCATGAAGGCAGTTGGGGGGCATGAAGGTAGAGCCCCATGCTTTCCATGACCTCGGCACTATAATGAGGTGGTATGGTCGGCACCACGCTCTGACCGCCTTTTACCCCCGGGAAAGACCCGGTACTCAATTTTATAGGAGGCTGAGTGAACCTCGGGGCCGTTCTGAAAATTTGGCAACGAGAAAAAATCCTACCTCGGACCTTCCAATCCGTAGCCAGCTGCTCTACCAACTGAGCTACCCGGCCGCCCACAGGATGTATATAAAACCAATAATTATATATACTGTAGTAAATCGTTAACACTGCTTCCAATTGAAGGGCTAGGAGCAACATAGATAAGTCACAGTCAAATTTTACGTGAAACTGGCTCTTATATTTTAAAATTATAACAATTAATAAACCTGATCTTTAAATTGAAGTTTAAGATGGCATGACATATTGGATATTGATAAGTCTATCACAAATTTTGTTACAGAGAATTACTGTCATTATCATAGGTAGGAAGTTCGTACCAAAACTGTAGATTTCAGTTGAGTAGCCTACAGCGTGGAGTAGCCTATAGATGTCACCACGTCTCGCCCTGCTACCTCTCGCTACAGACGATACACAGTTCACATAAACAACGCATAGTATCATTCTGTGAAGCTAGTGTAGTCATGAATAGTTTGAAGAATATTGTTAATTTATATTAGTATTTTAAGTTCTGAATAAAGTGAACTATTCTGTTATTATTGTATTATTTACGTAATGTTGATATTATGCATGATTCCAAAAAGTAAACTCATCCGCTATTAAATAAAATTATGCAAACAGAATTAAATGTTAATATTATATTAATGGTAAGTCATAAATTGATAAATGAAACACTATTTATGGTAGGCCTACTTAATAACTGACTTATCGGAGAAATCAAACATGAATTGTAATTAATTTTTCAAAATCAAAATAAATCATTTTATATGTATCAGTATAACATTGGTAATTATTCTGTTCTTCTAAGGAAATACAGTAATTCTTGCCTATAGCCTAAAATTGAATAAGCTACATTAAATATGCCCAATTAGGCTATTAAAATTTACGGAGAACTTATTGCTTAAGTTTGCATTTTTAGTGCGCGCTTTTAGGTAACTACTTCGCGCAATTCATAATCACAATTTTATTCTTTTTACGCGCAATTCATGTTGTGTTACCTTAGATGTTTTCGAGCAACTCCGATACAGATTATGACCACAATGCGCAACTCCGCCCCCCCCCACCAAATTTTACATTTCACATTCGAACTACTAATATTCGAAAAAGTAAGTAACTTAATATTCGGGAAAATTGATTCGAAATATTGCATTCGGGATTTTTTTCCTTTCTAGGAAATTATGGAAATGGCAATTTAGGGTATTGGATTCGGATTTCACGTGTTTTTTTTTAATTTTATTGGGTTATTTTGCGACGCTGTATCAACAACTAGGTTATTTAGCGTCTGAATGAAATGAAGGTGATAATGCCGGTGAAATGAGTCCGGGGTCCAGCACCGAAAGTTACCCAGCATTTGCTCGTATTGGGTTGAGGGAAAACCCCGGAAAAACCTCAACCAGGTAACTTGCCCCGACCGGGATTCGAACCCGGGCCACCTGGTTTCGTGGCCAGACGCGCTGACCGTTATTCCACAGATGTAGACGGATTTGATATGGGAATCGATGCTGTTACCTTTAGTTACCCCACAAAGAAAGAAAAAATTTTGCATAATGAAAGAATAACAGCCGCACTCCACTAAAACTTTATAAATTTCAGACAAATGGTAAACGTGACATCGGATAAGCGATAACAAAATGAAATGAAGCGATTGGATGGACGTATTTTATACTATTCAGACACACCGATGAGTTGCCGTTAACGAACAGTCTACTCTTAACACTTCCGAGATAACATAAACGTACACGCGCACGAAAAACTATCTCTCAATATTCTGAAACGAGTCTAGACTAACGCGAGTAACTTTGATATGTAAATTTATTCTGGCTTCAAGCATCGGAATTCCTTGTTCGCCCACGCAATCACAAACGCTCTGGGGTCCAATAGCCTTTCGGCTCCTTTAGAATGTTTTAGTGCGAACTGACAGCTTACCTTCCTCTCGTAATTGTTTTAGGGTGCTACTGGAATGGGGCGTAGAGTCTGGAGTATTCGTGCAAGGCAACCTTGTTACAACATTCCTAGACGTCTGCGCTTTGCTATGTCGTCTCCGAATATTAGGTGCTAATCGTATTCAAATTAGCAGCCCAACACTATGAAATGTATCATATGATTCTGGAATGAAAGCAGTACAGAAAAAAAAAAATAAACGGTGTCCTTTTAGGAATATTATTCAGTACTATAGGCTAAAAAGTTGCAATAAACACTAATTGCATGGAACATACCAAATATTACTTACCTGGGACCTGTTTCATAAAACTCACGATATTGATTAATAGTATTAGAATCCTTAGAATAATTAATTAGTTGGTAAAATTCTATACAATTATTGCATGAAACATACCAAATATTACTTACCTGGGACCTGTTTCATAAAACTTACACATTATATTGGGTAATAGTATTAGAATTCATAAAATAATTAATTAGTTGATAAAATTCTGTTTCATAAACATTTTTGCACACAAATAAAATAATTTTACTCTTTACTCGTTTTTCAAACTTTTTCTCGATTTTGTAAAAATTACTTCCCAACCTTGATTCGTTTGGGTATGGATAATATTAATTTATTATTATAAAGCTATTATGTTAGTAGGAAAAATTTCTTGTGGTTATATTATGATTAAAAGATGGGAGTTTCCATATATGACAATCAACAATGCATAATTTGAAAGGACAAATGAAAATCGTAGATGATTAAAATGTCTACTATAAATCAACATCGGGCACAATGTGTTCTTTCATATGCTAAATTTGACAGTGTCAAAAGAGTTCAAAGGAGAACCGACGTGAGTGTGGTGTGCGTAATGTACCTAAATAGATTCCATAATGTTGTGGTATCGGACATTTGTAGGAACAGGTTCTGTGTTTAAAAAAATACATGCAGGAAGTCGCAGGCGAAACCCAGTACGAGAAGCAGCTATCTCTTGACTTAGTCCCCAAATTCCCCAGATCTAACCCCTCCTGATTTCTTCGTTTGGGGTTTTTCTTAAAGACATCGTCTTACTTACTTACAAATGGCTTTTAAGGAACCCGAAGGTTCATTGCCGCCCTCACATAAGCTCGCCATCGATCCCTATCCTGTGCAAGATTAATCCATTCCCTACCATCATATCCCACCTCCCTCAAATCCATTTTAATATTATCCCACCATCTACGTCTCGGCCTCTCCAAAGGTATATTTCCCTCCGACATTGTCTACTCACAGAAACCCAGTAACATTGATGGTCTGAGAGTAAAAATTACTCAAGATTTTCAACAAATCACCCCTCTTACGTTACAACGAACATGAACTGAATTGCATTATCGTTATGAGTTGTGCAGGGTGCGCAATGGGGGTCATGTTGAGCTCTGAGGAATCTTCCATCTTTCAGTGTTGTATGCACAAAGTTTCAATAAATAAAGTTCAGCAGTAAATGTTTCACGGTGTTTTTATTTTATCCATACCCAAACGAATCACCCTGTACTATTACTTATCGTACGTTTTTAACTTACACTACACTTGTTACTATAGCAACCACTCGAATGCGGTATGTTCAACTTACAGACATTAAAACAGCAACGTTAAGAACATAGCCATCACCGTAGCTCAGTCGGCGAAGGCGCTTGCCTGCCGATCAGGAGTTGCACTTCAGCATAGGTTCGATTCCCACTTGGGTTGATTACCTGGTTGGATTTCTTCCGAAGTTTTGCCCAACCGTAAGGCGAATGTCAGGTAATCTATAGGGAATCCTCGGCCTCATCTCGACAAATATTATCTCGCTATCACCAATCTCATCAACGCTAAATAACCTAGTAGTTGATACGGCGTCGCTAAATAACCAAGTAAAAAAATGGGAACATACCGTACCATCGCTGCCTAGAATAGTCCATTTTTAACATGCTTTCCTAGCGTTAAAAAATCTACCTATAGGAATGACTGTCTGAAAAAAAATAATTATGAGAAAGAGCAAAAATAGCCAGTGTAAAATTTCATTTTAATTCTTATTATTATTATTTTTTTTGCGATTTGTGTATATGAGCTTTTAATGTAGGCCTACTGTAAAATAGTTTCTGTAAAATAGATTCTTTCTTGAATATCCGATGTCCAATTAATATGAATTGTCTCAAAATGTATTATCCATCCCATTGCCGACAAAGTTACGGGCTCCATACCTTAAGGGAAGACAGGTGGATTAGAAATGATAGTAATGGCATTGCTTGTATTAATCTTCACCTTTGAAGGAGGGTGACTCACTGAGACAAGATTTTTTGCTCAGCACTCAAAATGCGGCGAAGTATAACCAATTGAGTCGTGCTCTGTTATGATGCTTGTGTTAGTGTAGCTCTAGGTCACACAAAAATTTCTCCTCCTCTGCTTTTCTTAACATTACCATCAGCTACGCCGCTCCTTCTGAAAGACTTCTTATTTCTGCTTTCTCATTATTACGAAGAATTGTGATACTACAATATTATAGATTTCGAGATTTTTCCGAAACCCATTTTTCCAGCATCTTGACACCCTCAATTACCAGCTTGTCGCTGCGTGTGTACCATTTTTCATAAACTCATAGTATGTGCCATGACCAGTTATGATTTCAGACTACTGGTTATATTTAATAACATAAAAGGTATTATTTTGTATATTGATGATTTCCGCTTCAGTTTATGGATTTATTTACTTAGGTTTTATTATTATTATTATTATTATTATTATTATTATTATTATTATTATTATTATTATTATTATTATTATTATCATCTAGTTTCAACTAAGCTCTTGAAATGAGGGTAACTATAAAGTCATAGATTGCTTTTATGTAAATGCTTTGCATTTCAATGCAGAAATTAATTTATATTATTATTATTATTATTATTATTATTATTATTATCATCTAGTTTCAACTAAGCTGTTGAAATGAGGGTAACTATAAAGTCATAGGTTGCTTTTATGTAAATGCTTTGCATTTCAATGCAGTAATTAATTTATATTATTATTATTATTATTATTATTATTATTATTATTATCATCTAGTTTCAACTAAGCTGTTGAAATGAGGGTAACTATAAAGTCATAGGTTGATTTTATGTAAATGCTTTTCATTTCAATGCACTAATTAATTTATATTATTATTATTATTATTATTATTATTATTATTATTATTATTATTATCATCATCATCATCTAGTTTCAACTAAGCTGTTGAAATGAGGGTAACTATAAAGTCATAGGTTGCTTTTATGTAAATGCTTTGCATTTCAATGCACTAATTTATTTATATTATTATTATTATTATCATCTAGTTTCAACTAAGCTGTTGAAATGAGGGTAACTATAAAGTCATAGGTTGCTTTTATGTAAATGCTTTGCATTTCAATGCACTAATTTATTTATATTATTATTATTATTATTATTATTATTATTATTATTATCTAGTTTCAACTAAGCTGTTGAAATGAGGGTAACTATAAAGTCATAGGTTGCTTTTATGTAAATGCTTTGCATTTCAATGCACTAATTAATTTATACTATTATTATTATTATTATTATTATTATTATTATTATTATTATTATTATTATTGCTGTTATTATTATACTTATTTTTTTTGTCTCAACTATGTTGTTAAATGAGGATAACTATAAAATCCTAGGCTATTTCTTATGTTATTGCTTTGCAAATTAGTTTAGACATTCTTGATGATAATAATAAAGATGATGAGTGTTATTATTATGATTATGATTATGATGATGATTATTATTATTAAGATTATTATTATTAAGATTATTATTATTATTATTATTATTATTATTATTATTATTATTATTATTATTTTGGATTAACTAAGCTGTAGAAATGAACGGAACTATAAAGTCATAGGTTTGCATTTCAGTTTACCCATTTATTATTATTTTACTTACTTTTAAGGAACCCACAGATTCATTGCCACTCTCACACAAGCCCACAATCGCTCCCTATCCTGTGCAAGGTTAATCCATTCTCTATCATCATACCCCACCTCCCTCAAATCCATTTTAATATTATCCTCCCATCTACGTCTCGGCCTCCCCAAAGATGTTTTTCCCTCCGGTCTTCCAACTAACACTCTATATGCATTGCTGGATTCGCCCATACGTGCTACATACCCTGCCCATCTCAAACGTCTGGATTTGATGTTCCTAATTATGTCAGGTGAAGAAAACAATGCGTGCAGTTCTGCGTTGTGTAACTTTCTCCATTCTCCTGTAACTTCATCCCTCTTAGCCCCAGATATTTTCCTAAAAACCTTATTCTCAAACATCCTTAATCTCTGTTCCTCTCTCAAAGTGAGAGTCCAAGTTTCACAACCATACAGAACAACCGGTAATGTAACTGTTTTATAAATCCTAACGTTCAGATTTGTTGACAGCAGACTAGATGACAAAAGCTTCTCAACCAATAATAACAGGCATTTCCCATATTTATTCTGCGTTTAATTTCCTCCCAAGTGTCATTTATATTTGTTACTGTTTCTCCAAGATGTTTTAATTTTCCCACCTCTTCGAAGGACAAATCTCCAATTTTTATGTTTCCGTTTCCTATAATATTCTGGCCACGAGACATGATAATATGTTATTATTATTATTATTATTATTTTTATTATTATTATTATTATTATTTTGTTATTAATATTGGGTGATTAGATTTGACACAAATCGAAATGCAGCGACACGTCTCTCGGCCTAACCCCTCGCAGGTTCTGGTTGCGCAAAGAAAGTGTTATCATTGATATGGAACTCAGAATCGGTAATTGGACACGCCACAAACGATTAATGTAAAGTATTACTAAATGTAAGCAGTTAAACATCATTTAGTGACTCAAATTTAGAATGTTATGTTGAAGATCTCTGCCTTCTTGCTCTAAGCATTTGTTGCAGTGTATGAGAAGTGACGCATCAGTCACTGCAGTTTCCATTGAGAAATTCGGTCTAAGTTTTCATGGTTGCTATTTTTCAGTTCTTCCAGAGTATGTGAATTATTATTGTGCCAGTTATCGATGTCTCTGAAGTCTCAGGGGAGGGGAAGTTTTCTCCATCTAGATCCACCTTTGAAATCATCACTCTCCACGAATCATTTCATCCGAAATTAATGCACATGAAATATTAATTGATTTTACAGGAAGATTAATGAATTATTTTAACAATCATCAGAGATATTTTCCATGATGGAAAGGTGTATTGTGCGAAAACGTCGAAACATTTAAATGAATGCATATGATTCGAAGTCTATAAAAGTCCGTATATAGGCCTACCAATTTATTTATTTACCTAACTTCATTGAAAAATATACAGGCTGATTCACGAAAATCATGCGATATTCTAGGAACTGATTCCTCGTGGTTCATAATGACAGTTGAATAGTTTTGGAAATAATCACACTTCTTCCTTTCGTAACACAGATTCTTGTGAACTCCGCTCGAGCTTTTAGAACTATACTATAGTGTAAAGAATTCACACTGCTCGGAACAACGGATATAGTATTTCATAAAAGTTCACAACGAATGATTTATAACTAGTATTGCGTACTACGTTGACCAGCGCAGTTCTCTCTCGAGCGAGTACTTATGCCTACCTACATTTCTGTAAAGTTGGGGTTTTTAAAACTAGCTTTAATAGAAATTTTTCTGATGTATAATAATGTGAATATAATTCAATAAATTTATAATACTACTATTTTCCTAGACACTTAAATGTTTAGGGGCTATATCTCCATAATTTCCAAGTTTATGTTTAACTGTCAGGAGGCTGTAACTTAGCCAATTTTAAAATTATGAGATAGGCCTACATTTATATTTCCCTTTTTTCATCAAAATTTTATCAAGAATTAGTTCCTGGAGTATTGCTCGATTTTCGTGAATCACCCTATATTTGAAGCCTTAGAAGGATTTGCGTTCTAAAATGAAGGAAGAACTGGATCAACTTTACACATGTTCAAGAAAACTTATTTAATCAGTTTTGGAAAAGCTTTTCTCAGAATACTTCCGTTCCCCGTGTCAGAATTATCTATCACCTTACCGCCTTGTCCCATGAGTTCCGTTCCCTGTGTCGGAATTACCTATCACCTTACCGCCTTGTCCCATGAGATATTATAGTCTAGCCTTGCCTGTTAGAACTGTAGGCTATCACAGTTTACGACGTAGGCCTACAGAAAATGGTTCATAATAAAAGAGGCGTTTTAGCTGAAGACAATTTAGGAGCAAAGTTTCTCCAGATCGGCAATTATACGCGGTATTCAGAATCTTGAAAAATAATTGAGCTTCTCTGTCTTCTGTAGGAGTGGCCTTGATATATTTGCGTTTATAGTGGCGCGAGCTGGGGAAGTAAATGAGACAGCATTAATTGACAAGGACGTGCACTCCACATAAAATTCAAGGTTCCCAAATTCAAAAGATTAAATAATACATCTTTCTCGACAATTCTTCTCTTTAAAGCTAAATGGAGTGGCGGATGGCATAGACTATGTAGCCGAGTATTCTTTCTTCGAAACTGTTGTATATCGGTAGGCCATGGTTGTTTAAAAAAATCTACTTTATGCAAATGAACAGCTTCGACATCTGGAAGTTGATATACACTAATCTTGAGAAGAGAAACAATGCAGTGAAGTTTTATTTTGTCTACTGTCGTCACTTCTCACAAGTGCCTTCCTTATTATTCGCTGTACTGTTATGAACTTTCTTAATTAACATTAATTTTTCCAAGCAATAAATCTAAGAAAAGTTAAATTGCAAGAAAATCCGACACCAAACAGAAGTTACCAGTGACATTTTTTTTAAAAATTGGTTACTTATAATAGGCCTAAATAGATGGATAAGTAGGTGAATAAATGTATAAATTGGGGAATGGAAATATAAATGGATGAATGGTTGGGTTAGGTTAAAGGGTTGAAAATCTATAGTCGATCAGAGAGTGTACGAATAAACGAATATATGGATACATAAATAAATGAGCGATGAATGAAAACATTGGTAGATTTGCAGACGAATGTGCCTTTGGCTGGATATGTGGATAACTGATTTACTAGAAAGATGGATAGATAGATAGATAGATAGATAGATAGATAGATAGATAGATAGATAGATAGATAGATAGATAGATAGATAGATAGATAGATAGATAGATAGATAGATAGATAGATAGATAGATAGATAGATAGATAGATAGATAGATAGATAGATAGATAGATAGATAGATAGATAGATAGATAGATAGATAGATAGATAGATAGATAGATAGATAGATAGATAGATAGATAGATAGATAGATAGATAGATAGATAGATAGATAGATAGATAGATAGATAGATAGATAGATAGATAGATAGATAGATAGATAGATAGATAGATAGATAGATAGATAGATAGACATAAATAGGACGGATAGATAGATAGGCATAAATAGTATAGACAGATAGACAGATAGATAGATAGATAGATAGATAGATAGATAGATAGATAGATAGATAGATAGATAGATAGATAGATAGATAGATAGATAGATAGATAGATAGATAGATAGATAGATAGATAGATAGATAGATAGATAGATAGATAGATAGATAGATAGATAGATAGATAGATAGATAGATAGATAGATAGATAGATAGATAGATAGATAGATAGATAGATAGATAGATAGATAGATAGATAGATAGATAGATAGATAGATAGATAGATAGATAGATAGATAGATAGATAGATAGATAGATAGATAGATAGATAGATAGATAGATAGATAGATAGATAGATAGATAGATAGATAGATAGATAGATAGATAGATAGATAGATAGATAGATAGATAGATAGATAGATAGATAGATAGATAGATAGATAGATAGATAGATAGATAGATGGGCGGCGGATGGACGGACGGACGGACCGACAGACAGACAGATAGATAGGTAGACAGACAGATATATATACAGACAGACAGTTAAGTTATGCAAATGGATAGATAGAAGGATGAGTGGATGAATAATTGGGTGAATGGATGTAGGACTATAATTGGATGAATTATTTGCTGTATATGTATTATTTCCTGTATGATGTATGTATGTGTTGAAAATGGATGAATACGCTAGATGAATGAATGGATGCATGTATATACGGAAGTATGGATGAATGAATAAATTGGTAAATTGTTTGTTTGCTGTGTAAGTAGAAGATGTGAATGGATTAATGGATGGATTACATCGCCCGTAGCCAAGTAGTCTATTTATTTATTTGTCTGTTTATTTATTTATTTAACTAGCTAGCTAATGAGTACAAATTAAATGTATAAAACAAAAATTTTTCTAGCCACTACCGTAAGAGCCAGGCTCGTGTACGGTGTGGTCTTAGTCAATAATATAACATAAAATTTACAAGGACAAGGTTACCTCTGTACCTTCTACCATGGCGACTCGGGTTGGATCCCCGTCTGAATAATGAAGGAATGGAATTACTGATGGACAAAACTGGCGCGAGAGAATTTTCTCTGAATTCTCCCATTTCCTCTCACCCTTATCATCATTTCATAAATACTCCACAGTCACCCTCTCTGCGAAGTCACAAATCAGGTCTCCAGAACATATAAAAGATGGCTGAAAATTGTATGTAGATACTCAAGTTTAATAAATACTGATAAATAATGGGTGACTGGTTGGATGTATAGATGGAAGGATGGAGAAACTGATAAATGGGTGAATTAATGTATAAATAGATGAATTATTGAGCGAATGGGTTAAAATGAGTGAATGTGTTGTTGGATGGATGAATGAATAAACAAGTGAATGAATGAATGAATGAATGAATGGAAGGTGAATTGCTGTCTGGATGGATGAACGAATGGGTGGATTAAAGCTTAGTTAGATGAATATGTCGGTAGGTGTATGAGCGGGTTAATATAAAGATGAATGAATGGATGGACAGACAGAGAGGTGTACAGTTGGATAGATTAATGGGTGTTTAAGGATACGTGGATGGGTAAATGGGTGAAGGGATGCATGAATGGATTAATAATTATTGTGTGGATGGATTGATAAATAGGTACACGAATAAATGGATGTATGGTTGTAAGAATAGTTTGAAGTATTAAAAGGATGGATGGATGCCTAATCGATAAGTGAATATCTAATGGATGAATGATTGGGTGAATGGGTTGAAAATGGATGAATGAATGGGATGTCCACCGTTTGGACTAATGGTTAACATACCTGACCGTGCAACGAGTGGGCCCCGGTTCAAATCCTGATTGGGATAAGTTACCTAGTTGAGGTTTATTTCTGGTTTATTCCTCACCCTTTAAGAGCAAATCGTCGTTGTTCCTGCAATAACTCCTGTGTGACATATTTATCGATTTTCAGATTTTTCTCTATTAAATAACTTAAATAGTGATACAGCAAATAATAAAATCCCCTATATGTAATTATAGAGGAAACTCGGCAAATTTGGCAATATGGGAAATTTGGCAATATTCTTGTATTTCTTCTATTGCCAAATTTCCTCCAGAGTTTTAAGAAGTTCAATGACACGATCATAGAGTGCAACATCTGAGTGTACTTTTAGTTTTCGTTTCATTCGAATCCGCGCATTATAGTGGCACATATTGTTACTAATAGAAAGAAGTGTTGAATACTTCCTTTTGACGTGGTGGTTGTGTGGACGTGTGTATACAAAGACGGAAGAAAAGTGTTGTTCATTACCTACGTTTGTTTGTGCATTACATATCAAAAACTGAGATTCCATATTATAAGGTAAGCCATTTATATAATTAATATTTCTGTTAATAACTCATCAGGCCTTAGCTCGTTTTATGTTCTTCTTGGCAAAAAATGTCTTCTCCAGGGTAGTGTGAATTAGCCATTTTCCTTTATACTGATATATTGCTGCTCTCTTTGAACAAGAATGTGTACTCGATGGTAAAATTTAAGAGTAGGGGCGTATGAAGGATTTTTACAGACTTCATTCAACAATGCAGCACTGTGTGTGGTGTGTTGCAGATATG
The DNA here is from genome assembly GCF_040183065.1 of Periplaneta americana. NCBI lineage: Eukaryota > Metazoa > Arthropoda > Insecta > Blattodea > Blattidae > Periplaneta > Periplaneta americana. The sequence continues at coordinate 40,175,920 of NC_091120.1, read as the reverse complement.
CCAAGGGAACGAGGACATTATTCTGAAAAATATTCCAAAGTTGATTTGCGGGCTGCGGTTGGAAGTGTTTTGAAAGTTAGATGGTCGACTTATAGGGCTTCTAAGAAGTACAATGTGCCCTTTAACAACTTAAAGAGGTTTCTGTATGCATCCTCAGGACACGATGACGTTGTCATTCTCAAGAAAGGAAGCCCCCTAGCTCTAACCGTTGAGGAAGAGCAAAAACTGGTGACATGTAATCAGAATGCAAGAACTTTGATTTGAGCTATCGACAATAGAAATTAGAAGTCAGCCCTTGAATATAATTAATAAGAGTGGTCGGAAAAATCCATTCAATTTTTTTTCTTCCTTTTGTTTTGTGTTTATGGTATTTAGTGATTTCTTGTCCCAGTAAATTAAGTCTTATAAACCTAGTACCACTGTTTTATTTTGAAAAATTTTATTTTTTAATCGAATTGCAAAATTACCCCTATACTATTGCCAAATTATCCTGATGAAGTACCAAATCTGGAAACATGTAATTTGTTATTTATTAGTGTGTTATGTGTAAAGTAATTTAGATTTGTAGAATTTTCTTTCAGAGGTTTATTGGGATTTAATGTTTAAACACATTCCATAATAGAGGAATATTTAATTTCAGAATATGTAACTACAAACTGTGTCAAAATACAAAATATTGCCAAATTAGACGAGTCTCCCCTATTTATTTCTTTCGAAAATGTAAGAAATCACAATCACACAAAATTACCCCTGTACTATTGCCAAATTATCCTGATGAACTACCAAATCTGGAAACATGTAATTTGTTATTTATTAGTGTGTTATGTGTAAAGTAATTTAGGTTTGTAGAATTTTCTTTCATAGGTTTATTGGGATTTAATGTTTAAACACATTCCATAATAGAGGAATATTTAATTTCAGAATATGTAACTACAAACTGTGTCAAAATACAAAATATTGCCAAATTAGACGAGTCTCCCCTATTTATTTCTTTCGTTCGAAAATGTAAGAAATCACAGTCTCCTATGTACGGCTGCCATAGAATGAATAAATATGTTTTTTCTTCCTACCGAAAAATTTTATATTTCGAGCATAGAAGCTATTGCAGAAGCAACGACGAAATGCTGGGTAACTTTCGGAGCTGGATCCTGTACTCATTTCGCTGGCGTTATTCACCTTCTTCTCATTCAGGCGCTAGATAACCATAGCAGCTGATAAAGAGTAATAAATTATATCCAATTAAAAATAAAAACAAACAAATGGAATATATGGGTAGATCAGTGCATGTACGGGTGAATAAGGTAATAAGTGAATAGATAAGTGGATGATTGGCAGGTGAATGTCTTAGTCTATGTATTGGGTGGATAAATGGATTAATAGATTGGTGGTTGGAATGATGAACGCGTGGTTGAATGGATAAATTCACTGATCATGAAGCACAGAGATTTCAGTTTTGACGAGTACGTTGTCACTGAAGTTATTCTATAGCGAAAGAGAGCGTGATCTCATTATGATTATCTTGTGCTTCGTAGAAAAATCGTGTTTGTGTTGAGTTACGCGAGAGCTCCGCTTTCTGCGGCAAGAAATGTGTTTGGCGGTGACATAATTGCAACAGACGTAGAAATCTCTGGGTGATAATTGATTGAACACACAAGTCCTGAAAGATATTAAATCACAGCTTTTTTGGCATATACTTAACTACGTAATATCAACTATGTTAATTTTGTTGCTTTGTTGGAAACGATGCAGACTCTCTAAGAAATGAAAACATTATTGAACTCCAAACACAACTATTGGAGTTTTACGAGAGGATGGCTATTCGTAATTCTCTTCAAAGTTCCAACACATAAAAGATACATTTAGCAAGACGAATTTAAGTGCATACTTTCTACTACACACATCAAAATTGCCTAAGGAACAACTAAAAAATGTGAAATATTGAGAAAATTGACCAAGTTACAAAACTGAACGGAAGTGAATATTAAAGTGCTAGTCATTTGTCATTCTATCAGGTTACCATAGTAACCAACGTTGTTATTTTGTATTGTTACATTGGAAAGAATTAAATTAGTGTGTTTTAACAGGGGACATATGTAACTAAAAATTGTCTAAGAGTAGGGGCCTAAATTTCTCTACATGCATAATAATACCAGAGCACATGTTGCCGAAGTGGTGTGTCAATGGTTTCAAACACACAATATTCGAGTGCTACAGTAGCCTGCGCAATCTCCTGATCTAAACCCCATAGAGCACCTTTGGAATAACCTTCAATGAAACGTTTCGGAGGATCTAGACAACAACCAGTGCCTTGATCAGCTGTACGCTCGGCTTAGACATCACTGGGAGAACATTCCTCAAGATGAGATTTTCCATCTTATTTCGTCAATGCCAATCGCCTTGAACATTTCATCATGGTTTAAATGACGACGTTCTTCCATCATTAAAACTATTCTTTACTGTTTATTACGATTTTAAACGGTTTTAAGTTACATATGTCCCTTGTTAAAACATACTAATTTAATTCTTTCCAATGTAACAATACAAAATAACAGTGTTGCTTACTATGGTAACCAGGTAAAATGACAAATGACTAGTACTTTAATATTCACTTCCGTTAAGTTTTGTAACTTGGTCAATTTTCTTGATATTTCAAATTATTCAGTTGTTCCTTAGACAATTTTGATGTGTGTATTTCGTAAGTTTATTCTACATAATAGGCCTACAGAAATTCACAGAAATCGTCTAACAATTCATTCTTTTAGTAGACTACTATTTTGTGTTGTATTTAAAATAAATACCAGTTAATTTTTACTGAAATTATTTGTGTATTTCCAGATAAATTAATTCGTAAATTACGAAGAAAATTCGACCAATATTTTAAAAGAAATCTCTGAGTTCAGAAAGACAGACAGACAGTCAGACAGAGGCGTATCCAAAATCACTATTTCAAAATGGGTGAAAACTGGAACATTTTGAAATCAATTTCTTTTACACCATCAAAATGCTTTAATTTTACATTTTGCGAACACACGTTCGGACACAGCATTACCGTCTCTGAAGCGAGCTCATGACTGCTATAAGTGTTATTAGTATAATTTTAAGCGCGGTACGTTTCAGTGGACACCTATTCGGAAAAAAATGCCGGTTACCATTTTTACATACATCTTGATTCTTAGTGGAAGCGCATCAATGCAATCCGCAACATATCGTTGCTTCTTAGCAGGATCGGGCAAATGCAACTCACAACATGTCATTAATTTGTAGGAAAAATAAATTAAGTTTGAATATCATCGTATGTGTTTAACATTCAAGAAATTACTAGTGGCTTAATTATCTTACGTTGATTCTCACCAGATTATTTGAAACTAATTAAACAAAAAATCTTTAAGATTACATCTTTTAACTATTACTTCATAGACATTATGAGTTAGGGGAGACTCGGCTAATTCCGCAATATTAAGAAGTAAATCTGTCATATTTTTATCAAAATGTTTATTGAAAAGGTATTATCAAGGTATGTAGACATGGACGAAATGTTTCATTACCAAATGATAAAGAGACCTATTAGAATGCAAATATATTTAGTTATACATACATTACAGTTGAAAAAAAACAACTCGGGTAATTCCGCAACAGTGAGGATAAATCCGCAATAGGACTTGGCTAATTCCGCAGTAGTAAATAATTACGAAATACATTATCAAAGTAACATAAAAGGAACAATTTATATGTAACAATGCTCACTTTCGTCACAGCTGTGTAGCAAAACACGAAAAACAGCCAACTTTCGATGTTTCACTGTATTGCCGACAGAGGTGTCGACCAATATTCTTGATTTTTTTCTATAGCACTGCAGAGGACATGCCTCCTGTTGACAGCCTCTCAAAACTTACGTTCACGCTATTGTAAAGCCGCAGTAAAATCATATATGCACTACTGCGGAATTACCCGTACTGCGGAATTAGCCGAGTTTCACCTATGACTTACAAAAATCCAAACTCATACAATCACAGAATCACCAACGACTTAAACATTCCGCGCAATTATAGGGAGTCTACAAATCTTCTGCCATCTTTTCAACTTTGATTATATTATTATTATTATTATTATTATTATTATTATTATTATTATATGAGCCACCGGCGTGGCTCAGTCGGTTAAGGCGTATGCCTGCCGGTCTGAAGTTGCGCTCGGGCGCGGGTTCGATCCCCGCTTGAGCTGATTTCCTGGTTGGGTTTTTTCCGAGGTTTCCCTAACCGTAAGGTGAATGCCAGGTAATCTATGACGAATCCTCGGCCTCATCTCGCCAAAAACCATCTCGCTATCACCAATTTCATCGATGCTAAATAATCTAGTAGTTGATACAGCGTCGTTAAATAACCAACTAAAAACATATTATTATATACATTGTTTACAGTCATATTTTAATTATTTTGTTTCAGCAGCAGTTATGTATTTGTTAGAAAGACGAACCCTGACTTTCGATTAGTCAATTTTTTTTTAGCATAGTCGTTTCTCAGCAATTATAACAAAATAACGACAATTTAATTGTGTAGGAAGTGAAAAATATTACATTAGTTTATGAGTATAAATATTTTTAACATTATTCAGTAGGCCTAATGCTGAAACTACCTGATAATAGATGTACAGTCTTAAAAAAGTTTTGACTCACAGATACTGTAAGTCCTAGAAAGGTGGCAGTGCGCATGATCAGAGAACGAGCGACCTGATTCACAAGAGAACGACTAGTTGAGGTAATAAAATTAGTTTTGTTTCGTTGTATAGCTGATCATGCCCACTGCCTCATTTCTGGGACTTATAAAGTATCTGTGCGACCAAACTTTTTTCTAAGACTGTAAATCGTTAGGTAGGTTATTTTACGACGCTGTATCAACATCTTAGGTTATTTAGCGTCTGAATGAGATGAAGGTGATAATGCCGGTAGAATGAGTCCGGGGTCCAGCAGCGAAAGTTACCTAGCATTTGCTCAAATTGGGTTGAGGGAAAACCCCGGAAAAAACCTGAACCAGGTAACTTGCCCCGACCGGGATTCGAATCCGGGCCACCTGGTTTCATGGCCAGACGCGCTAACCATTACTCCACATGTGTTGACCTGTACATCGTTGTAATAGTTATATGCCTATTATACGAATATTTTTTTTACAGAGTACTGAATGGTCAGATAAAATAAATGAACTGAATATGACTTGAGTAAGGGCTAATTTTAATTCCGCATTCTACAAGGATGTGGTTTATATAAATTTTTGTGGGGGTATAGTAAAAAAAAAAAAAAAAAAAAGACGGACACTTTGTAGTGGAAAATTTCTCTACCAGAGGGAAATGTCGAATTGAAATAAGTTAATAGTTTCAGATAATTTTAAGAAGTAAAGAAAATATACCGAGCGGGCTAGCGGCGTGGTAGAGGGCTGGCCTTGCATTCGGGAGGTCCGGGGTTCGATCCCAGAGGCCGGCAATCCTAACTGAGGTTTTTCATGGTTTCCTCAGTTATTTCCAGGCAAATGCCGGGATTGTACCTCTTGAAAGTCCGGCCATGGACGGCGATCCTTCCCTTAATCCTTTCATATGTGTTAGTGAATGCTGTGTAATGTCTTAAATGTTTGTGTTATATCGGAGGTGGCCCTGGCATAGAGCTGATCCCTCACCCGGGGAGACCCTCCATGTCCTTGTGTGGTCAAAAAAGTATGTATGTGATCCATAGATTAATTCCTCTCCCGACAGGTCGCGGCCCTGTAAGGCCCGGGTGGCGTGGGTCGTGTAAATGAACCTAAAAGGGAGAGGTTAAACTAAGGTACAGAGAGACAGAGAGAAAGAAAATATACAAATGTGGACTGGAATAAAGTGCAGCTGATGCATAATTCACTATGTGATTAGTAAAATATTGCGAAATGTACATTTCATTTATTAAAACATACGGTAGGGATTATGGAAGAAAAAAATCAACATATTTTTTCAATGTATCCTCCATTTTTAATACTTATATGGCAACTCCAGACGAGACGAATGGAAAGAGAGTAGACTATACTTACTTTTCAACACTCTGGCTGGCCTAAAACTGATCTGAACGTGATTGTACTTGTAGTGTAAATCGGCCTTAATTGGGCTATCGAACTCTGCTTCTTGTACCTGCATCAAAATTGGTTTTCTGCTCTTAAAATTGATATATCTATCATTATAGCCCCAGTACCTAAAACTTGTTTACCAGAAAAGGGGACAATGCGTTGCCAGAGGCATTGAAGCTTCAAACATGAGGTTTAATTTTCAGGATTTATTGCGAGTGTTTATTGAAGCGTTCCTCTCGTCTATCTCATTTATGACATATGATTTATATCGCTTTGTGGAATGAGCTTAAATATTTTCGTAATATGATGTTTTTTCGACACTTTCTTAGAAAGGAAAGAGTCTGGAAGTGTTTGATAATTTGATGATTAAGGAATTATATGAAAAGGAAGCAATATCTCTTTTATCTATTTACAGAGGGTTCAAGGTCTGAAGTGATATTATTAGTATTAGTGATTACATTAATATGTTCACGCACAGAAGAACAACTTAACGAGATGCCATTTAAGAAGACATCTCGATTGAATCAATGCCATTCGTTTGGAAGTACGTAGGCTTACTGTAAGACAGCAAATAAAGTGTTATAATTTTGGTTCCGTTGCCCTCCCAGTACCGTCTATTTTTCCATAATATTTACCATATTTTGTATTACACTGTCTTGATATCGTGCTGCCTGGGTAGCAGCACTGAACTTGTTTAATTTATATAGAATTTTTACACTTATGTTATATTCTATAATGATCTACTGTAGGCCTATATACTAATTGTTTCATTTTATATACATAAGTTTCAACTGCTGATACTTTATGTTCATTTGTCCTCAGATTTATTATTACATTAATATATATATATTAATGTAATAATAATATATATAATGTAATAATAATATATATATATATATATATATATATACACATTTCAATAGTGCATATAATATTTGCTTACGTGATTTTACAATCCTGGAAAATCCGACGATATATGCACATCGAGAAATGTTCCTATGTGATGCAACACTACGGTGCTAGGAGTAGAAATGTTAAAGATTTTAACCTCCCTAAATACTCAGGGAATTTTAAAATGGTCAGCCAGTGTGCGTTTTGGATACGCACATCTAGAAGGCAAGTGCAATAGATGTCATTCATTAATAATGTTCTGCCCAAGGACAGATCTTTTACTGCAAATCTAACATTCTTCAGTCTTTCCTATTTTCTGTCTTCCTCTTAGTCTCCGCATATGATCCATATATCTTAATGTCGTCTACCATTTGATAGCTTCTTCTGCCCCGAACTCTTCTCCCGTTCACCATTCCTTCCAGTGTATCCTTCAGAAGGCAGTTTCTTCTCAACCAGTGGCCCAACTAAGTTAATTCCTTTTTCTCTTCCCGATCAGTTTCAGCATCATTCTTTCTTCACCCACTCTTTCCAACATAGCTTTGTTTCTTATTCTGTCTGTCCATTTCACACGCTCCATCCTTCTCCATATCCACATTTCAAATTCTTCTATCTCTTGTCTTCACTTCGACGTAATGTCCATGTTTCTGCCCCATACGATGCTACACTCCACACAAAGCACTTCACTAGTCTCCTCCTTAGTTCTTTCTCCAAAGGTCCGCAGAAGATGTTCCTTTTTCTATTAAAAGCTTCCTTTGCCATTGCTATTCCCCTTTTGACTTCTTGGCAGCAGCTAACGTTACTGCTTGTAGTACACCCCAAGTATTTGAAGCTGTCCACTTGCTGTACTGCCTCATTTAGAATTTACAAGTTTATCTTCTTTACTTTTCTTCCTATGACCATGTGCAATAGATGTACTGATTCGTATTGACTTCCCCCAATTGTAAATGAGTGAATGTACAGTAGGTCTACGCCAGAAACCTAAAATATAACTTCTGCAGAAATAAATACCAGAAGTAAAAAAAATGGGCTCATGAACAAAATTATTTTGATACTTCAAATACAGCCAGTTTAGTAATACGTGAACAATTAAAGACAAAATTGAGAAAAACCTAGAAAACTGGACGGAGGATGAATTCTTAAACAAATCCTACAATTTCTACCTCGTAAAAGAAGATCTATTGGCGTCCACCACTATGGAGTAACAGTCTATCATATCTAACCGTGAAACGTACGGGCCCGAATTTAAATCCTGATTGGGACAAGTTACCTGGTTGAAAGTTTTTCCGGAATTTCCCCTCAATCCATCAAGGAAAGGCAAATGCTGGATAACTATCAGCGCTGAACCCTGGACTCATCTCGCTGGCATTATCACCTTCATCTCACTCAGACGCTAGATAAGCATCACAGTTGATGAAGCATCGTAAAATAAACCAATTAAAAATATCTACTGGTCATTTGAAAAAGAGATATTAGACTGTAACCAGCCACTAATAGCCTATTTGTTTATAAGAAGAAGGAGGAGAAAAAATGATGGTGTAGGGTTGACTTCACCACATTGATATGTTATTTGGCATATTTCCAGAATCTTGACTTTTATGTCATCCTTCGTGATATTCTTCAGCGAATTATCTATTTCCGCATCCTTCACATTGTCAGCAATGGAATGAAAAACCATACGTTTCACACAATGCCACAGCTACACCTTAAACGTTACACCACTATAATCTCTCTAGGTCTGTTTTATACCGACACAGTTAGTGTATAGGTGTTAGCTATATAGTTTGAATCGACATTAGGAAACTACATAATGGACATTGGATCAGCACGACATAGGACCACCGTCGAGACAGCACAGAACAAATACAAGCCAAGGAACATCATAAATTCGCGTGCTATGAATATAAATTTCTTCAATAATTAAGGTAGGTGCCCCTGATATGGCCGTGCTAAGGTTTGAGAATTTTTCTAGCCGCTATTTTGAAAAAAAATGTAAACCACTTTTTTCTTTCTCGTTCTCAGTCTAATGGACTTTCTTAAAACAATTTCCTTTCCCCATAAAAATAGCTTTAATTGTCCAAAATGTCCCATATTCCAAAAATCTACCTAGTGGCCATATCAGGAACATGTGCACATGATATGGCCACCCTTGTTCCTTGTTCTACAAATCGTGATTGTTTTCAGTTTGATAGCGCAGTTGTGTTAAAAATAAATAATTTTGGTGTAAAATGAATAAAAATTACACTTAATAATCTTTTTCATAATTCAAAAGTGCAGTCAAAACAGGTTTTTCCATAAAAAAAATTAAGTTGTTTTTCTTAAAATACAAAATTTTTGCGTAATCCCAGCTATAGGGTAAATTAGGGTCTGTTGGACAGTCGGGCATGTTGGACACTTTGTACTTTAACATGTTACCTCGCCACTTGTGGGCACCACATTCTGCTATAAGTCAATGACGGAAGTAGCCTCACTCGTGTACAAAGTGTCCAACATGCCCGACTGTCCAACAGACCCTGATTTACCGTAAAGCATGTAAATTTATCAGGTGAAAAAATAAAAGTGAAATGAACTTGATATGGCCATGGTGCATTTGATATGACCATGGTGCATTTGATATGGCCATATCAGGAGCAGGTAAGCTTTCACGAAAATCATTTGATTATGAACAACTCGTAAAAGATACGCCATCAACTACAACACCAATCAACAGAACATTAAAAACTGAATGGAGTACGATGGTTTTCATGAAACAAGTCTTTGAAAAACATAGATAAAACAAAGGAGACTTACCAGAGAAAAATAAGAAGAGGTCACATGAAAACCGCAAAACAGACAACTGACGCCATATTGCTCAACCTGACTGGATGGAAAACGATCAAGTGACATACCAGGATGCCCTTTCACTGGATCCTGCTGCTATTTAGCGGTTTTTTTGGTTAACGAACTCACAATATGGGGTGACCATATCAGGAACATGGCCATAATAGGAGCACCCACCTTACATCGGCAATCGAACTCGGGTCCCCTGGTCAGAAAGCACATACGCTACCACTGATACACTAAGACGGGCACACTAAGGATATGGTACTACATTAAAATTTCGTAAATTAAATAAACTAGTTAATATTCTTATTGACACTTTTAACTGACAACAAAGTCTGACCGCAAAGAGACAATTTGAATATTATATTACATTCCATCCCCGTATATTTTGATGTGGATAGGGCCATTACGTCCTTTAAACATTATGCGTCCCATAAAATGTAGCACGAATATTGGTGATTTCTAGTGGGTTGGTTGATGAAATTACGTTGCTATGCAATATTGCATACCGGAATGTTTGATCTTCCACGCTAGCCTGGGGCAAATGCTTTACGACGGCGTTTCCCAGCGTTTACTGAACTGGAGCCGTCTACCCTTTAAAGCGATAAAAAATTGCTCTATAATATTGCTTCTTTGTGCCGAAAACAAATACGAGACTTTTTGATTCCCTATTTGGACTGATTGTGTTTCCTTAAGCGGTGACCCTGCGCCATACTATCCACTGGTCAGAGTTCCTCTGCTTGAAAACGTCAAATATAGAGCCTGAGGCTAGAATGAACCAAAGTCTGTCTTATTAGTAGACTTCGGATCTTGGGTAAAAACCTATTTTAATCCTTAAAAGATGAGTTTATAAAAACTTGCAAGTATGTGTATGTATGTATTAATTCACACTGCAAATGGGTATATATATATATATATATATATATATATATATTTTTAATTGGGTTATTTTACGACGCTGTATCAACATCTAGGTTATTTAGCGTCTGAATGATATGAAGGTGATAATGCCAGTGAAATGAGTCCGGGGTCCAGCACCTAAAGTTACCAAGCTTTTGCTCGTATTGGGTTGAGGAAAAACCCCGGAAAAAACCTCAACGAGGTAACTTGCCCCGACCGGGAATCGAACCCGGGCCACCTGGTTTCGCAGCCAGACGCGCTGACCGTTACTCCACAGGTGTGGACCAAATGGGTATATACCCGGTGGCAGTGGTAACTAATTACACTCAATAATGACAATTAATAATAAACACAACTAATAAAAAGCAATAATAATAATAATAATAATAATAATAATAATAATAATAATAAACTAATAATAATAACAAGGAGCATCCTAAATTAAAATGAAACATGATCACTTAAAATAACATTTAAATTAAATCTAATTTGCATCTTAACCCTAAGCTCGAACTAAGACCCACGAGTCTGACAGGTTCATATCTGCACAAGTACCTTTCGGCACTACACTTATTTCGCTGTCAACTCACTCACTGCAATGATTCTACCTGATTTCACTAACACTTCTAACCATGTCACTGTTCGAATACTTTGCACAGCCACTTCACTGACACCAACACACTTCACTTACACGATAGACTTCACTGACACTACACACTTCACTGACACAACTGATAGAACAGTTCAAATAACAAGATATCAATTACACCCTTTAACTAGTGTGTATAATATACTACCGTATATTAGTAAAGTCCTTAAGCCTAATTTTAAATACATTTTTGGTTATTGGTAAAGTCTTTAGTAAGTCTGCAGGTATAGCATTCCAGTCCTTGATAGTACGCTTGAGAAAAGAAAACTTTCCAGTGTCCGTCCTCTGTCTTCTTTCCCTCAATTTATATGAGTGGTCGTTCCTTGAAGAGTAATTTGGCGGCTGCAACCTATTTTTTATTTCGCTCCAGGCAGTACACCTTTCATATAAAACTATGCCTGAAAATTGGTATTTTAATAGTACCTAAATATGCCTATTTTGACTGTAAAGCCTATTTTGACCTATTAAATATGTTTTATCTCTAATAGGTGAAAACACCATTCTTATTTCGAATAGCCTATTTGTATTTCAAATTCCAAATGTGTTTCCCTGGTTCTGCTGGAAATAAAGTACGGGATAAACTGGAGCAAGTTCTACAGAGAAATGTAGGACTGAAGGACTTGCGTACTGCTTCAGATATCCTAGCAGGGAAGAACACGGATTTACAATGTAACATTCCTGTGCAATTAGTGTCAAAATTGAAATACGCTCCTGTTACTTCTGTGGACGCGAACAGTTAATTTTCAGCATACAAATTTGTGTTGAATGACAGATGGCATTGCTTTTAGTTGCAAATTTAGAAAAAGTATTAGTAATATATTGAGAAGCTAATTATGGACATTAACGGACAAGGCTTGGTAAAAATTGATTATATTAGACTTGTTTGTGTACTGAATTTATGTCTACAACTTATTTTTAACATTTAATTGTCTAGTTTATGTGTAATTAGTTAGATATTTGTTGTTCTTGTACTTTTAGTAGAAGTGATGGTGGTAAGGGTGTATAAGCATTTAAAATTATTAAATTATAGAAGTGAATTCCTAATGATGTGGAACATGTTTTTAAAGAAAACATTATTTTTTGTTGGATCCTATTTTCAATTCTTTAGAGGCTATTTCCTACACTTTTAAGCCTATTTTAGGCACCTAAAATTACATTTTAACGACCTAAAAATCCGTACCCTACTTATTAGTAATGTCCGTTTTGGAGCAAAATTTTGGTTTTTAATGTGTTGTGAGAAGATATGAATCTAATCTCCAAAATAAAGACTATTAGATTCTATGGTCTTGAGACACCTTTCAGCAAGGTTTGTTATCCCGCTACAGTAACAGTTCCTGGTTTTTAATGCGAAGAATTCGTTGATATGTATCCATTTCACCGGCTTCATAGTTTTGCAAATATTTTTTTACAGGAGCGGGCAAAGGATCGAAAAAGATGGTAATCTGAACACTCAAGATCAGGGCGGGTGTAGTAGCAATTGGAATCCTCCCAATTCCTGGATTTTTTGCATTGTTGTTCGAGCAAAATTGAGTCTTGCATTGTCCTGTTTCAAGATAATTCTATTTTGTTTAACTAAAGTAAGATATCTCTCAAAATTCATTAAATCGTTCAAGATATTGAGAATAAAGATCCACATCGACTACATGGCCGTTTGAAACAAATAGCTAGTGAATCACACCTTTAAAATTCCACCAGACCCTTAACATTATTCTGGGGCCGAATCGATTTTGTTTAACGACGACTTTGCCAGAGTGACAGGGATCCATTCATTGTTTTGAGATGTCAGGGTTGTGGTAATATAGGCTACCCATTTTTCATCAAATGCAGTATGACAATTCTCCTGATAAATATATCATCCAAGGGCTTTAGAGTTAAGTTGAAGACAAATATCCACTCTGCGTTGAGCTTGTTCAGGTATCAATTCATGAGATACAGATCTACAACTTCTTTATGATTTTTTAAGCGTTTTAATATGGCGATGTATTGTATCTTTTGAAGTATCGACGTCGTTTCACAATCAACGTGTACTTTTTTTGTGAATTTTTTTTTCCCAAAACTGTGCATGTATTCTCAATGTTCCATACCTTAGGTCTTCCAGATGTTGTAAATCTTTTATTAGCTCTCTTTATCCATTATTGGAACGCTGGTACCATCATTGTGCTTCATGCTCACTAACGACACCTTCACCCTCGACTTCACATATTTTTCGAGCTACTGCAACATACACTATCTACCAAAAAGTAATTGGGCACTGTTTTTGCTCCTTTAAAACCTCGTGCTACCACCTCTCGTTGCTATAACAACAGCCACCCTGTCAGGCATGCTCTCCACTAGTTTGTGTAGGATATCCACTGGAATGCGTCGCCATTCCTCTTGCAATATTGCACTCATTTGGACAGTGGAAGTTGGCCGCATCTCCCGAGACCTCAATCGCCCGTCTAATTCGTCCCAAAGGTGCTCAATGGGATTGATATCAGGACTCTGTGCAGGCCAGTCCAACCTGTGAACATTATTGTCTGCATACCATTGCATAGTAGTCGCCGAAACATTGGGCCAACTTCCATCGTCCAACTGAGTGCCATGCTGCAAGAGGAATGGCGACGCATTCCAGTGGATATCCTACACAAACTAGTGGAGAGCATACCTGATAGGGTCGCTGCTGTTATAGCAACAAGACGTGGTACCACGAGGTTCTAAAGGTGCAAAAACAGTGCTCAATTACTTTTTGGTAGATAGTGTATTTATAATCTTGTTTCCGGTAGAGTTTCAGAAGACTCTACTCTCAGACTTTACCACCTCTATTTTATATTCTTTCTATTAACAATTGACGACTGTCACCTCCTTACAATACGTAGTTACAACCATAGCGCCCTATGAATTGCATTGGCCAACTAAAGAAAATAATTAAAATCATAGAAAACACAAAGGTTATGAATCCGACGTTACTTATGGGACGACCTAATAGGGATATCCTGAACTAGCACCAACAGATAGCGCACGTGTACTTTGAGGGATGCGCTTTGCGTGTGCATTTGTTTTTCGGTATATAAACATTGAGGATAGGCTATACGTAGTGTATTAGTATATTAAATACTCTTAAAAACATCTAAAAACGGCAAATATTTGTTATGTTCCTATATGTAAACACCAGGGAAAGCTTTTTGTCTTCAATCAGATCCCGAAATATTCTGAATATATGCTTTAAATCTTAAAAAATATAAGTAATTAAATTGCGCCTCGAAAGTGCTAGCTCTCGATAAACTGGGATGTTTATTATCCAGGACGATCCGTAGTGGAACCCATTTCGTAAATAATGTTTTTAATGTACTGTACCGTAATTATTAAAACCATGTTTTAACTTCAAATTTTCAAACTCATCCTACATAGTATTCAAAACTGCATGTCCTTAACCTACAAAACGCAAGACTAATCGTGATACTACTACGATCATATTATATCATTCTATTAAAAATTGCATTTGATCTTTCTGCAACTACAGAAAAAAATACAAGGAATTCAATCTCGATAGTCCCTTCCCTATAAAAAGAAACACATTGGTGGCTGCATATCCTGTTTTTAGCGTATGGTTCTTAAATACTAATGATTAAAGAGGGCAATATTCACCTTCGACATAGTTCCTATTTTTTTTATTCGTGCACCTCGTTCTCAAAGTTCTCGTTTAGGTTCATGAACATTCAATTCACTCGTATCTATATTCTGCATACTGCAGACTTCACCACCCATCTCGGGGAATCGCTCAATATTATACAGGTTTACGCTATTACTTACTGTAAATTAAATTAAATTATGAGGTAAGAAAATACTGAATTATATTAAATTATACTAAGTTATACAAAATAATTGTAAATATAATTTTGACACGCAAAGGAAACCAATAAGCGAGAGAACGTAATCAACTGTAGCATGCCATAATATAGCCCTACAACATGTTGCGCCGCATGGAACGCTCCTGCCATCTAGCGGTAAAACTTCGCATAAGATATCCCTATACTCAAAACGTTGAAGATACTTCATGGTGACAATGAAAGTGATCTAGTCGGCGGTGTAGTTCAGGCGGTAGGCGAACTTGCCTGCTTATCTGGAGTTGCTGCTTGGGCATGGGTTCGTTTCCTACTTGAACTGATTACCGGGTTGGGTTTATTCCGGGAACTTTCCAACTTTTAAGAAGAATATCAAGTAATCCCATGGCGAATTCTCGGCTATACCTCGCCAAATATCACCTCGTTATCACCAATTCCATCGACGCTACATAAATTAGAGTTGGTAGAATACTTTCAAATAACTACCTAACATAATTATATAATTACAGCGATGTGCAAGATGGACAAATGAAACAAACATAATTTATTTATTATCAGAGATTCGATCATTTGTGTTACATAGTTACGTGGAAATTTACGATCAAGTACAGGACGTAAAACCGAATGACAGTGTGTAAAAAGCAGTTGTCAGGGAATGGCACATAATTTCTTGTTATGGCTTTCACAGTTTCACAACAATTCAGTTTTTATAACTTGTACCTACGGGTTGCCTGTTGTTACCTTATTTTCTAGGACTGTCACTCGAAAAACATGCACAAATGAAATCATTGGCTGTGCACCCACGTAAGACGATAAACTTCGACTTTCCGCATTACAAATAAAATACATTTGTAGACAACCATTGCTAAAAGTTGGCATTAGTACGTTATTCAGATAGAAATGGACTATAATGGCGAAGCGTGTTAGAAGTAAATATTTTTAATACTAATGTTAAAAGTAAACAAATGATGCGCGGTCTACTTTTAGCAACTACACCATTCTATTAATCTATTATTTACGGTGCCGTATTGCTGTTGTGATTATGCAAGTAAGAATCAATTCTGAAGTTGCTCTGCTTACATATAGATATTTCAATTTCTTCAGGTTCACTTTCTTGGTTTTCTGAAGAATGATTTAGCTTTAAAAATTAGCCTGCATAACATTTTTTCCAGTTTTATGTCACTAACAAGCAAATTTCATATAATCAGTTACTTTTTGAATGTAATTATCAAACTTTAAAATCTAGACGATTAATAAATAGCCAAATTTTACTCTATAAGACTGTTAACGGTATATTGAATAACTGTGATTTTCATAAATTCCTTCTGTCCAATGTAAAAAGAACAGAATTACGTCACAAGCAACCTTTTATTATTCCTATTCCTAGAACTGTTTTCTTCAAGAACTCTCCATTGTTTTTGTTATGTGTAATACTTACAACTCTCTGTCTTTAAACTGTTGTTTTCAATTAAATTTCAGTTTATCGGTTTAAAAATTTCATACATTATAAAAATAACTACATTTCCTTACGTATTTAAATTATTCATAAGTGTATTATAACGTTTTTACTCTAATTTTCAAATAATTCTGCATTATTATATTGGGATTTGTCACTAATATTAACAGCAATATTATATTCTAGCATCTATTATGTATCTTTCTTTCTTTCGTTTGTGCTGCTTGTTTTGTTTTTTTCACTATTATGTTTTTTTTATATTTATCAACAGTAATCTCACTAGAGCTTTTGATTTATCTAGAGAAAATCAAAACTCGAGTGGGATTTAATTGACTATTACACGATTAGAAGAAAGTATATAAAGATTAGAAGTAACAAAGTACTCCAATACAATAAAATATTAATTGGCTTACGAAAATAGAACTGTCTTCAAATGCATTATTGTACCATCTCAACATTACGTTAGATGGCAGTAGTGTTTTATGATTATGTTTTCTTGTTACCGGTGTCAGTTGTGCCAACTATGGAATCATCATAGAACTCTGTGGACTGTTACTAGTCAAGAAGGCTTTGTTGATTCAGTTTCATTTTTATTAAAACATTTGCATTTCACTTCAATCATCCGGATCCCAGTAATCAACGTCATTTGACAGATGATTTTCAATAAATCTTAGTATTAAACAATCTCTGATACGTGACTATCCATAATATCATATGGCAAAAGCTATAACAAACATAACCTAAATAATATAAACAAGTGTTAGAAAAGTTTTAATTAGGGATGATGAAATAAGCAAGAAACGTTTCAATTAACGATGATGAAATAAAAAAATAAATATGAATAATTTTAAAAGAAACAATTATTGAAAGTACAATTTTCAAATTTGAATGTTTTAGTGGTAGGTGGTTCAGTTGATGTTATATTGGACGTTGCGTAAAAGAACTGAACTCGTTGATGTACATGGTGTATCCCTCAACTTATTCAGGATTTCCGAATGGTGCTCTTCATATATGACCAGTGATCGTTATTAATTCTTGTTCTTGAATGCCAATGCGAGACATATTTGAAAGTGCTGTGCATCGACTGGAGTAGTTTGTAATTTTGTGTTTTTTTGACGTCCAGACCAGTGCAGTTTGAAATGTTGGCAAACAAAGAAACAAATGCTAGGGTAATGATAAAAATAAACAAATGCTAGGGACGCGATAAAATTGTGCGATAAGCAGCCATGGTTGGTTGAAAGACGTCCTTTCGTACCGTTTTATTGGTCGAAAGTAGTGTGACGTAGTAAAAGTGTAATAGTCAATGTAAGCCACCTGTAATTGAAAGCTTGCTTCTATTGCTGGCGAAGTTTAAATAAATAAATAAATAAATAAATAAATAAATAAATAAATAAATAAATAAATAAATAAGTGAGTAAATAAATGAATAAGTAAATAAATAAATAAATAAATAAGTGAGTAAATAAATAAATAAGTAAGTAAATACATAAATAAATGCATAAATAAATAAGTAAATAAATAAATAAGTAAATAAACAAGTAAACAAACAACTAAATAAATAAATAAATAAACTTAATGCAGCTTTAATTTGAATTGAGACTGAAAATGATAGTGTTAGTATCTTGCAAGTAGTAACGTAACTACAGAGTGATTCCAAAGTCCGACACATAGATAAACTCAGCTATTAGTGCAGACAGTGAAAAATGAAGAGGGGAAAGTTGTCAGAAATATGTAGTTTCGAATCTAACGCGCTTGAATTTTCAGCGTAAAATGCACCATTGAGATTGTGACTGGTACGAGCCTCAGTGAGAACAGAAAATGATCTGTTGCCACATGCTTCGTACTTAAAGGGACATTTACGTTATCGCGATCACAATAGTGTGTTGTGTAAATTACGAAATCATGACGATAATTAGCAATGTTGCCAATACAAGTTCAGTGAAAACCGCCAGGCAAGAATTTATTTCCGCTGAATCCTTACGCTATCAATGTAAAAAAATGTTTGTTTGAACTGTGAGAAGTTAAATAATCACTAATCTCTGCATGTCGACTATTTTTTTCGTTAAATAATACATATCTAAAATCCAGTAGAACTAGCAGGTAAGTCACTAATTTTGCAGCACTGGGATTGACGAGTGTGTCGCACTATTGTACAGCCTCAACGGTGTACTCTGCGTTGAAAATTCAACCACGTTAGTTTAAAAACTATATATTTTCAACAACTTTCCCCTCTTTCCATTTTTTGCTGTCTGCATTAATAACGGAGTTTGTATATGTCGCCGGAGTTTTGAATCACCCTGTATATTCTTGATTGCAATTGCAGCATATGAAGGCAAATTTTTCACACAACCTTGGACTCAGTTTGTGTCTTAAATTATTAAATGTCAATTATATTAAAGAGTCGATATAATAAGTAAATTATTTTACTATTATTGTTATTGTTAATATTATTTGAACACGTCTTGTATCAGCATGTAGTAAATATTGGATTGTGGTACTTGGCGTACATGATTGGCGTAAGAACAGACATTTCAATTGCAAAATAATTAAGTGGCTGATTGGAATTAAACTTAGCAGCTGACGATTGAATTATTCCATTTTTAGTAGTAGCGGCACTTCGTATTCCAACAGCGATTTTTAGTTTACGTACTGTGCAAAGCGGTATGTTCATTTTTCATTCTTCACGTCCTTGGAGTGGCAAAGCACTGAGAAAATGTATCGTTATGTCCAACTGAACAAAACTCATAAATCGTCTTAGCTTATCATACACTTAATATTCTGAAACTGTTTCCATCTGCCTTATCTCGCTTTAATTAGCAATTTGTATTATGCTGTATGCCGCTGAGGTTATTGTACAACTTCGACGGCGCTTGGAGGCCATTAACTAGGATTCGAATTTCAGTTAGGGCATTGAGATTTGTTCATCGTTGTGTAAATTTCTGTGCCATCTTACATGAAGATCTAGCGTTATGTTGAACAACATCAGGACAGTCTCGTCTTATGTCAGTCTAACATTGGACTGAAAAAGCCAAACAAATAATAACCTGTATATAAAAAAATCCCGTAAAGAGATAGTCTGGAAGTAAAACCCGAAAAGAGAAAGTATATGATTATGTCTCGTGACAATATTATACGAAATGGAAATATAAAAGTTGGAAATTTATCTCTTGAAGAAGTGGAAAAATGCAAATATCTTGGAGCAACAATAACAAATATAATTGATGCATTATCTTTAATCAATCCTCTATTACAGACGTCTCCAAAAGCGTACTCGCGAGTAAGCCCCTGAACGGAGCCGAAGCCAGTACGTAATGAGCGCGCTCCGCCTCACCCATCCCCATCTGTACTGTACTCAATGTTTATGCGTAAAAGAAGAGCAGTGGTGGACTGCCATTATCATTGTGTTGGTTGGAGTGTTCCACCGTTTCACAATGTCTTCTAATCATGGACGTAGTACATTCAAGGATGAATGAGAAGAGAAATACATATATTTTTGTGTTAGTGGGGAGAATATGAAATGCTTAATTTGTTCGAAAATTTTTAAGGGTTTGTTAAAATTCAACATGCGACGACACTACTCGACACTTCACAAACAATATCCTACAATTACAGGCATGTTGGACATGTGAAAAGAATTTATTTTGGGGCTATCTGTATGACTGTTGGTTATACATAATAATCAGTATATTACAATACGTTTACACTCAGTTCCGCATGACTAACATATAGGTTTTCGTTTAATTTTAGGTGAAGTGCGTAGGCCTACAAATATTTTGCTAAATATAAAATAAGAAAATACTGTACAAACAGAAATCACACACGTGTCCTCAGCCTTAAACAATAAAACTTTCTTGCTAGCTATGTTCTAGCTTTGACTATTGGAAAATCAATGAAGCCCTTTACAGAAGCATCATTTGCAAAATCATGCATACAAGACGTTACTAAAATAGGCCTACTGTATCCAGAACAAAGTCAAAGTTTATGAAAATTAAAATGTTTCCAATTACAGTTCAGAGAAGAAATTTCAAGATTGTAAATGTAGGCCTAATTGAATCTGAAGTCAAAACCACAATTAACCAGCTTGTAGCTTACTCACTTGCATTGGACGAAAGCACAGATAGAAATAAGGTTGAATTTGCAATGGCTTGTGTCAATAGCAATAGACGGGGTTCCAGCTTCATAGTATGTCAAAATAATGTACAAACGTATGATATTTCTTATTATTTTGATATTATTTGTAAACATAAGCACACCGTTGCCGCGATCCCTCACTGATGGCTTCCATCTGTTGAAGTACGAGTCTTTCCCTCTTCTCTAGCCTTACAGCACACTGTGTTCGGCGGGCAGCATCAGAACACGAACGCTTTTTGGAGACCTCTGCTCTATTACGTCTAATATAATATTACATAACCAAGTGAGAGGAACCTGTATATCTTTTAAATTTGACCATATTGATTTTGAAACTCTTCCCCTGTCACCAAAATAGTAAGCCGATGACTATTCTTCTATCTAATGGTAAATAGGAAAGACAGGGCTCGTAAATTGCTTCTCCTTGTAGCTCATTTTGTTGGAGTTAAAAATTCATAACATATTTACCGTTTTCTCACAAACTAAGATAGCTAGAAGTATACATTTTTACATTTTATCTGAAGTATTACCACAGTCTAATATATACAGTCACGAAGCTCAATACGTAGTAAATATGCATCCATAGATATAGATAGTTACTAACCACTAGGATCGCTAATATCGCCTCATCACAGACAATGCAAAATAGTACGGGCACAGTCTATTGTTCCTAACACCCTCACAACTCAAGCTTCGTGACTGTATGTACTAGACTGTAGTATTACTTTGATCGCTGAGCTCTTATTTGAGGTAATTTGGATAATTCTTTGTGCATAAATATTAATGTAATTTTATTTTTATTAAAACATTAAAACTTATTATTTTTCACAAACTAGGTCTGCAGTTTTTAAACAAGAGCTAGGCACTCTGAAAATAGTACGAATAAAGAATAAGCATTATAGAGAAATCTACAATACTTTCTGAGGTAAAAGTACATAAAGATGATTAATTTAACATTGGTAATATAGAATCTCTGATTTCACCTTACATATCGTAATATTTTGTATGGGGTGGGTCTGGCAAATAAAATCTTGTGTCACAAACATACATGATTTTACGATTTTTGTTGTTGTGATATATGATTTTAGAAAATTATCTGCCACTCTTAGTAAAATTTCTATAGATTTGATATAAACTTGTTTGTTTCTTTGACACGCCCAAAAATTCCGTGTACAGTGGGCTCTCTTAAGTTCGACAAAACAGAATTGAAAGTTCAGTCCAATAAGGGTAGTGGGTGTGGCAGGTGAAATGAATACAAATTCTTATTGGTTATCCATCAACGAATACAGTACTGTACTTGCATTTCCTGCCCGCCCCGAGACTTGTGTATGCGCACAGTGGGTTTCGACAGTTCCGTCTCACAAACGGCACAATTCTCAAATAGAAAAAGAAGAGTTCATTAATTTGAAGTCAGTGATTAAGTATGGATGTTCTAATCAATAAAATATTCTGTTTTCCTGTAACAAAAGTATCACTACAAGACACAAGACCAATTCCCATTCAAATGGCAAACCCATTTCTTAGTGGCCGTGTAGGGGCGTGTCTAATTCTCCTACGTAAGCAGTCGGACTATAGGAATGTCGAACTTAATTGCTTCCACTGTATATTAATATACAATTTCCTATTGAAGTTGGGAACAATTACTGTAGCGTCCACAACGATAGACCTGTGCGTCATAGCCGTTATCTACACCGCGGCCAGTGTCAGACTATTAATGATAATTAAATAGCTTCTTGTCATCATATTTAATTAATACAGTACAATATAGTGAATTTTGGCCTATAGAGTGCACGGCCTGTGATCCTAAGGAGAATGAAGGTATTTGGGCATCCTGTAGGTTGGGCGAGTTCGTTGCATTTTTGCCCTCTGGCGCCCATGGGAGGGGAAGGCAGGACCCATAAAAACTCGCGTAATTACAAACTACATTCCAGAGTATCACATGTGGGAGAGCTACTGTTGGATCCAAAAATATCGCGCATCCAATCTATAACCTACATATTATTGATCTCACGTGACATGTGACGTTTTTCAACGCTTAAATCTTGCAATCATTGTAGCCAAAAACAGACATGAACTGCGGACTTCAGCGTGTTGTCTATAATCCAAAAAATATTTTTATAGATTTAGCTAATGATAAAATGATAGAGTAATTATGACATTAGTTTTAATCATATCATCATATATATAATTTTAACTGGTAATGGAAATTACGGGAAAACGGCTGAACGGATTTTAATAAATGACCCTCATTTTGAAGCTTGGAACTCAAAGTTTTTCAGAAAAATAGTATTTTTCAGTGAAATGTCAATTTTTCAACATAATTTTTCCATTTTCCAAAATCCATCTGTCGTTAGTTTTGAGAACTAGCTAATTGCATTTCAGAATAAAACAAAACACACACTACAGTAAACAATATTACACGAAGGCCATGATCTGCAAGAATGCTGACAAATTTAGAGCTCAAATTAAATTGGTTATTAAAAACTTAACTTACTAAAAATAATTTACAGATTCGATTCTGTGGTGTGTAATTTTCTGGGTACAGCTGTGTAATGGATATTAAAAACTACAAAACTTGAGGTGGTTTTATGATATTATTACCATTAGAAATGAAATATTATTGTAATTAATGCCATGATGTGAATATTTTTCATTAATTATACATATTAATGCTATACTGATGATATGAAAGTGAAACGTTTTGGGGTTATATAAGTAGATGTAGATTTTGATTTCTATATTTTACTGAGTGGCGGCTATATAGTATATATAAGTTAGTATATGTTACTGGAAGATATAAAACTTACGTAAGATAATAATATTATTAAAATCAAATATTTTTATAATTATTAATCAAGTGGGGTTGGGTCGTTTTCATATATTTAATGGCAGTGTGGTGTAGATATTTATATACGTGGTTCTCTTCAGTATTGACTCGAGAGAGAATATCTTTCATTATTATGGAAGCAAATAACTTTCAGAATGTCTGGTATTCTTCATTGAAAATAAATCTGAAAAATGTTTATTTGAACGTCTAATGAACTTAGAGTGCAGCATTTTCTGCACAAGCCACTAGTTATATTATATCATCGTAATAAAATTATTGATACTCGTCTGTTTCGGCTTTACGAATGATCCATCCTCTCCTGAGTCTTCCACTCAGATGTCGTCCCGTCTGTCTGAAGTTCAATTCTTATCTTAGGAAATGTCTTTCTTCCATTAGTGGTCCGTCAGGTTTATTCTGTATCGTATTATTTTAACATTTAATACTTTTATATTTAATTGCAAAACTCGAGAGCTCAGAGCCATCGAGGTCGGCTCTCTTGGGGCCGTTGGCGCAATGGCGTCAATGAAATAATGAATTAAAACATGTTTTTAGTAACCTTAATAGTTGTTCTTCCAAACCTGCGAAAATACAGTATAACTGCATCATTCTCGGAATCGCGTAATATGGTTTTTACTTTCTCATATTTGTTTTTAAATTAGGAACTGTCGGTTTTAAATTATTTCACTAATCTAGTAAATTAACACTTCTACTGATGTTTGACTCAATTGTAATAATTTTGTTGTCATTGTACAGTAGTC
Organism: Periplaneta americana; assembly: GCF_040183065.1. Classification (NCBI taxonomy): domain Eukaryota; kingdom Metazoa; phylum Arthropoda; class Insecta; order Blattodea; family Blattidae; genus Periplaneta; species Periplaneta americana. Next base: position 40,151,590 of record NC_091120.1, on the reverse strand, counting down.
CTACATATAATCCAGTAACATCTGAATATAAGGTATTAACTAGACCTAAATAATTATGATGTTCTTCATTGCTACATATTTGTGCGAGATCGTGCGTATTTGCTTGGTTTCCGCACAAAACCAATCCGCGGAAAGTCTAAAATTCCACATTCAGTATTCCCAACCTAACACACATAACAATTTCCCTCTTCTTACCTCTTAAGTGACATATTGATTTTACTGCTTTAGACTTTTAACATATTATTTTTAGAGACGTTCAATATAGTAATAATTATAAATTGGAAACTTACCACTGCAATTTCACCTAAATTGCACTATTAATTATTGTTTTTAAATACTGTATTTGCAAAAATAAAGTAAACTCTACAACTCCACTAAAGTTACTGCATTCGTAATGCAAGTAACATTAAGGAAGCCGTGAAAAAATCAACAAGATTCCACAGACTGGGGAAAAAAAAGACAGACGTATATCACGGTCTGCTGGAGTATAGTAAACACAGAAAACATTTTAAAGCAACAATGTTGAAGATAGATATTTTTGTTTTGCAAATTTGCCGTCATTGAACAGAAACCAAGATGGAGATTTCATTGCAACTAATTAGAAATTCCTCTTTCAGGTATGTAATAAACGATCTTCGCACAAATTAATGTACGATACACGAGCGGTATGTTTTCTTTCAATTCTCGGAAATTAAAAAAGCTCAACTACGTTTAGCTTTTTCAAACTTTTCCTCGAACGTGAAAACTTCAACATACCGCTCTTGTAGCGCATATTACTATTTTGGCCGATCGTGTTTTTTAACAACCTTACCGATGTTGTTGGTAGGCCTTGTAAGTTAAACTTACAACACACGTGCGGTAAGTAAATAAATCAAATCAACTTTTATTTATTTACTTAAAAGTAACGAACTATCAATGTCCCGCACCACTATGCCGCTATGAGGAAATAACTAAATGTCTTATTATACCTGTAGCCTACTCTTTCTAAATTAATTTATTGGAGTGAAGATTTGTAAGAAAACAGGACTTAATGTAGATAAGACGTAAGCGTGAAAACCATTTCTGACGACTTCCGGTTTTGCTCTGAGCGCTACTCTTGGGATCGTAGCCGAACGCGAAAACATCCATGCAGTAAAATACGTATTCAAGCAATAACCTATACCGGAATGCAATTTATTTACACTGATGTAGAATTAATGTGTGACCTACAAACATTTTTATATGCTATTTATTTATATTGATGTATAGCCTAATTAATGTGTCACTTACCTACTTCTTTGAAGACAAAACTAAATTTCTATATGATGAAGGATGGATAGAACAGAGAAAAATTCTCTCCGGCATCGAGACTCGAACCCGGGTTTTTAGCTCTACGTGCTGACGCTTTGTCCACTAAACCACACCGGATTCCAGTTCCGATGACGGATCGAATCCCCCCAGTTTAAGTTCTACCTCTCAGTTTTACCTTTGGTGGCCTATCCTCATTTACTGTGTCACTGAATATGTGACAGTGGCACAATCTCCAACGCACTGTGTACAGAGGTGCACTCATTACGGGTGACTAAGTTGCCGGGATCCGACGGGATGAGTGCCGTCTTGAATCACTAAGTGATTACTTACGCATATCATATTATTGTGATGTACCGAAGTACATATGATATTTCTGTGCAGGAATTCTGCGTTACCATATGATGAAGGATGGATAGAACAGAGAGTCCCTGTGCCGGAGAGAATTTTTCTCTGTTCTATCCATCCTTCATCATGGCAACGCAGAATTCCTGCACGGAAATATCATATGTACTTCGGTACATCATATTAATAAACTTCCATAATTTATTTTACGCTCGACCATGCCGAAATGTAGTAATTATACACCTGGTAGCAGTCCTTTAATGCATGTCATTAAAGTACACCTATTCATTAAAGTTCAGGTTTTCGATTATTCTCGGATATGCAATCGAAAGACAACGAGGGAAACGTCACGGAGGCTGGAAATCCAATACTGTCGCAGAAGGTTATGTTCTGTTACTGTAATAATTAGTGTTAATTGTAAATAATATTCAAATAAATTCAATTTGTCATCTCGTTTTTCAATTCTAAATCAATTTCCAGGTTATATCAAAATTAGTTCATGTTATTCTGTAGATTATAACAAGGTCAATGACATTATTGTTCCTCGGAAAAAAATCAATACTTTCGCGTCTGCGCACATCTCACAATTTACGAGCTTGCACAAGGTCACTTCTGCTCTTCAGTGAGATGCGAATAAAATGAATACTTCTGAATAATTTCAAGTTAGAAATATGGTCGAGCATAAAAAGTCGCATGAAACTTGCCTATAATGGTAATTAAGACGATCGTATGAAAATTATGAAACGAGCGCAAGCGAGTTTCATAAACAAACATACTCGCGTCTTAATTACTATCATTATAGGCTCGTTGCATAATGTACTATTATTACAACATTTTCACAATCGCCACCAAACAATAACAAATGAATAACACCTATCGACAAATACGAATAATAACAAATGAATGACACCTATCGACAAATAACAAAAATGAAAATATTAGTGTTCAAAAATAAACTATTTATTTATATTAAAAATTATTAACAATAATTCATTTTTTTCATTGAGATCGGCCAAAAAAATACTCGACTTTTTCTCATCTTCTCTAACTTTTCCTCGATTCTGTTGTTAATGCACTTACCACGCTTGTATGGCAATATATTACAACGAATCAAAATCTTATTTACTATTAATGTGTCAAGTGAAATCATGACAAATTAAAGTGAGAAATTAATGCAGCTAACTATTTGCTTATTAAAGGAAACATTACCAACTTGATAAAAAAAATAAGAATAACATAAGTGTCAACGTAACATGCAAAATAGTGTGATGTAGTCTAGGGGAGACTGTTGTACCTTTAGCATAGTGTACCTTTGAACATTTTTTGTTTTTTATTTTTTGCTACTACCTAGAGAACTCAAACTGAAGTAGATTGTAGGGAAACCTCTAAGTAGCTCTGGTCGTAGTTTCGGTTTGATATATTGCAAAGTGTGAGTTCTGTGAACGAAAGAATCTTTTTTAGTACCAAAAGTAAACATTTCGTTCATTGATATATGTTATCTAACATAAAAACAGATTGTATTTGTCACCATCCATTAAGTACAATGTGTTCCGTATCATCTGATGAGTAATAACATATTATAATGTCTATGATTTATTCGAATCTCTAGTTTTGGGAGCCATATTTGTTTAAACGTGCACCCTCTTGTACCTTTGAACACAGAACATCTTGTGCTGTACCATGGAACATGTTCCAAAGTACATAATGCTATTGGTTTTTGTCTTTCTTTTATTTTAAGATCATGTCACGAAGTAAGTTTGGAATTACGAGGTCCCCCAGTTGATCCGGATGCCTTGAAGAAAGCTGTTGAAGAAATTCTTGTTCCTCCAGGAAATAAAATCTAAATCAGAGAAGCCTGCAAATACATTTTAAATATGATTGTCAGCTCTTACAACTATATTCCCACCTATATTACATGTGTTCCTACTTACAAGAGGGTATGTTCTAAGGTACATGAACCTGTTGTACCTTTGAACATATTACATTTTATTTTTTCCATCCTTAATAGATGTGTAGAACAGGAAAATATATACACGAAGTAGTAAAGAGATTTTCAATAATTATTCAAAGTATTTTTTTATTTAAAAAATATAATTTCCCAAAATTAAAAAAAAAATAAAATGTGAAAAGTGTTTAAAGGTACAACAATCTCCCCTACACTAATTCTATATTGTACGAATACACGGTCTTCGAAATAGATCATTACAGTCCCTCAAGGGCTCTAATGAATTCACCACGTCTCTACTTCGACAGCGGAAACGCTCTCCGACATCATAAGTCGCTGGAAATTACTGCTATACGCGGTATTTGAACCGACGAGTCTACGCGGCGTTAATGTATCGTCTTAGCCGTTTCGTAAACCGCGGCCATTCTAAGGAAGCGATTTGTATGAGAAAATATTCAATATTTTTTGTCGATAAAATAGACATTTGATAGAGCATGTTTAAATAATCTGCAGCATACGTAATAGTGAACACTGCCTTGTTGTGCAACTGAGGAGTAAGTCCTTCAGGTTGATATAACTGAAGGGGAAAGTTGAACGTGGAGGAATGGCTCAGTTTGGCATGACTGATGACGAACATGTGATTCCTTATACTCAAGAAGCATGTCTGTAGCAAGAGCTTTGTTACACATATGTTGCAAAGACAAATAATGCCTTCAAGAGACATCCTTGTTTACATCTCTCAGAACGTTTTTTACAGAGAAGTTTTACCAAATATGTTACTTGGACTGTGCTGGGAATTGTTTTATGTCAGCAGCTGAAATTAAGAAGTGTTCTTTACTTCAGTTAAATTTGTAACGTAAGTTGTTTTTTATGTAAGATTGAATTATACGACACATTGACATTAATGTAAGTTATATAAAATACAAACTCAAGATCCATACACCCTTATCTGAGGCTGCGCTCTGGCGTGTGTTCGAATCCCGCTTAGGATGATTGCCTGGTTGCTTTTTTTTTCTCGGGGTTTTCCCCATTCGTAAAACGGCGAATCTTTGATATCCATGGCGAATCTTTGATATCATCTTACCAAAATACTATCTTCTTAGACAACCTCTCAGTTGATGTAGAGTTATTAAATAGATAATTAAATAGAAAGGTCCTTGCTCTGTAACATTGATCGAGAAGGTAGATTTTAGCAACTTAAAATTTAAAATGATGGTAGAGACTGGATTAAGGGGTTAGGTACAGCTTACAGCAGTAAAATTTTGGAAATATTCAACATTTCTTTCCTCCATTACTGTAACTTGCACAATAATAAAAATTAGTAGGTATAAAACACTATCCTTCTGCTATATAAAAACATATTTTACGATTTAAAAAAATTATTTATATATATATATATATATATATTTTTTTTTTTTTCAAAATTCAGTTCACTGTGCAGTGATGAAGCGTTTCCCATATAACTAAAAAACTATCCAATATTCTATGATGAAATTTTTATGTGTATTTATGCAAGTCATATTTACAATATTATGCAAGATCACTTCTCTACATTTCATAGATTGTCCGATTAAAAACATTCATTTAAAAAATGGTCAAATATTAGTATTTTCTTCTAACACAAAAACTATTATTTATTAAAGAATGTAGTTGAAAGAGCATGATATTGTAAATATGAGTTTCAGCAATAAAATAGGAGATAGAACATGAAAAAGTTAACAAGTTTAAGAGTTATGAGGTAAACGCTTCATCACTGCTCAGTAAACTGCTATCATATTGAATTTTGAAAAAAAAAAAAAAAAAAAATATATATATATATATATATATATATATATAAATTATTTTTTTAAATCGTAAAAATGTGTTTTTCATATAGCAGAAGGACAGTGTTTTACACATATCAATTTTTCATTATTGTACAAGATTCAGTAATGGAGAGAAAAAGTGTTGAATATTTCCAATAATTTTACTGCTGTAAGTTGTACCTAATCCCTTAATCTTGCTCAGGCGGGCTTATGTGAGGGCGGCAATGAACCTCCGGGTTCCTTAAAAGCCATTTGTAAGTAAGTAAAATTAAAAATTCAGAATTTTTAAAACAAAATTTAGTTTATAATTTTATATCACTTTTAATGTTGTAATTTAGCATTTTGTAGCATTTCAATATAGCATATTTTAATGGAAAGATTGGTGGTAGAAATTCAATGTCATCAATGTGTTAAGAGGTACATTTTCTAGATCTTACATTTAAAAAATCTTGAAAATAGTAAATAAGTAAAGGAACATGTAAAATTACAGTGAAATTCAGTTGGTTGAGGGAAAAATCGGAAAAAAAACCTCAACCTGGTAATTTGTCTCAACCAGGATTTCAACCTGGTCCCGCTCGTTTTACGGTCAGACATGCTAGCTGATACTGCACAGGTGTGGACATAAATCGGTGTTGTAGAGAAAAAACAAAGATATTTCTATTATTTAGGCCTATTACTTGTTTTGCAGGATTCCATAGAGGCCTGATAGTGTATATGAAACATTATATGGGTTTTATTACTTGAGCTAGCTTACTTCTGAACATGTTTGCGAATCTTTGGCACTCCTTAACAATGTCTGGTCCCCCTTGACATTTAAAGCTGATTACGATCTTGAAGGGAGAAGAGGAAGAAACAGGAGGAAAAGAAAAAGAAAATAAAGATGACGTAGAAGGAAGATCGAAAGATAAATTGGGAAAAAGAAAAGAAGAATGAAATAAAGATGAGGATGAATGGAGTAAATGAAAGTAGGAGAGGAGACTAGAAAGGAAAAGGAAGTGGAATGTAATGAGAAAAGAGGAGTTCAAGGTAGAATTGATGAAGAGATATGCTTAGAAGAAGAGAAAGAAGAAGAAGAAGTATAGAAAGAAGTGGAGGAGTATAGAGAAAAGGGGAAAGGCAAATTTAAAGAAAAAGAGAAGAGAAATAAAGAATTATTGAAGGGAGATGCTTAGAGGAAGAAGAGACAGAGTTAAAAAAGTAATGAGAAGTAGAAGAAGTCTTTCATTACAAACTCAACATTTTCCAATCTTTCCTATTTTCTGCCTTTCTCTTAGTCTCCGCATATCTTCCATATACTGTATCTTAATGTTGTCTATCATCTGATATCTTCTTCTGTCCCCGAACACTTTTCCCGTTCACCATTTGAAGGGGTCACACCTATAGTGGGCCAAGCGCCATATATTAAAAACCGAGAAAACAAAGGTTAAAATTAATTGATTACCATAATTTAATGAAACATATAGCAAGTAATATAAAGTATGCACATTAAAACTAAATGATATGTTAATCTTCATTAAATTATGGTATTCACTTAACTTTAACCCTTGCTTTCTCTGTTTTAAATAAATGGCGCTTGGCCCACTATGGCTCTAAACCCTTCATTTCTTCCAGTGCATACTTCATAAGGCAGTTTCTTCTCAGCCAGTGACCCAACGAATTCCTTTTTCTCCTTCTGATCAGTTTCAGCATCATTCTTTCTTCACCCACTCTTTCAAACACCGCTTAATTTCTTATTCTGTCTGTCCACTTCACACGCTCCATTCTTCTCCATATCCACAAGTCAAATGCTTCTATTTGTTTCTCTTCACTTCTTCGTAATGTCCATGTTTCTGCTCCATACAATGCCAGCCAAACTCCATACAAGTGTCTTCCTCAGTTAGCTTTCCAGAGGTCCGCAGAAAATTCTCCTTTTTCTATTAAACTTCCTTTGCCATTGCTATCCTCCAGCAACTCATGTTACTGCTTATAGTACACCCCCAATATTTGAAGCTGTCCACTTGTACTACTGCCTCATTTAGTATTCGCACCTTTACCTTCTTTATTTTTCTTCTGATAATCATGTTCTTCGTCTTGTTTGCATTTATCTTCACCCTATGCTGTTCACAGCTGTCATTTAACTCCAGTAGCATATCCAGTATAGCCTCTTCGTCTGCTAACAACATTATACTATCAGCAAATCTTATGCTCTCTATTCTTCTTCCTCCTACCATCGCCCCTCCCATGTTCTGAAAATAGTTCTTGAGTAAATCCTTTAAGTAGGTGTTGAACAGGTAAGGTGACAAAGGGCGTCCCTTGTCGTATTCCTCTACGTTCTTTTCCTATCCTGACTGTGACTGGTTTCATATAAAGATTACTGAACAGCCTCCGCTCTTTTCAATCCATGCCTATATTCTCCAGGATTCTCATCAGTTTATTCCAATCCACTCTGTCAAACGCCTTTTCTATGTGCACAAATACTATATACACTTCTTTATTGTTCTCGAGGTATCTTTCGCCTACTTTTCGTAGTAGTTGTCTCGTACTTTTTCCCTTCCTGAAGCCAAACTGCTCTTCTTCCAAATGGCCTTCCATCTAAAAATATAAACGTCGATTCGTTATTTGCAGGAGAATCTTCACCGAGTACGATCTCAGCTTGAAAGTCCTGAACTCGTTACATTTCTTGGCATTATTTCTCTTCGGTATTCGCAGTAACACTGTTAGAGTGAAATTACGGCCATTAGGTCTTCTCTTTCACTTTACTATAAATGAATCTGTCCCGCGCCGTGGCGTTGCGGTCTAAGGCATCCTGCCTAGGACTCGCGTTACGGAATGCGCGCTGGTTCGAGTCCTTGTGGGAGAAGAAATTTTCTCATGAAATTTCGGCCAGTGTATGGGACCGGCGCCCACCCAGCATCGTGATGCACTTGGGGAGCTAAGGTAGGTAGCAAAATCCGGTTGCGAATGTCAGCTATAACGGCTGGGGGGATCATCGTGCTAACCACACGATACCTCCATTCTGGTTTGACGATCGTCCGCCTCTGCTTCGGCATGTGGGCGTGAGGCCAGCAGCCGGCTGGTCGGTCTAGGTCCGTCACGGGCTGTAGTGCCACGGATTATTATTATAAATGAATCTAAGATGCAAAGAAATTCACACAGTATAATAAAATTATAACATTCAATGAGATTAGTTCCAAGGCTTTTCTGTTGAGCTCATAAGAAGAGTTAGGAAAAGATGAAGAGAAATTAGAAAAGGAAAAATAAGGAATTGAGGTGATGGAAGGAAAATCTCAGGGAAATAAATTGAAGGAGGGGAAGGAGATGAAGAATGATTTGAGAAAGGAAGAGAGAAAGACAAAAAAATGCGGAGAGGAAGGGAGAGAGAGTAGAATAATGAGGTGGAGAGAAGTGACGGACACTTGAATTTGAAAATGAAAGGAATTTAGAAGGAAACGGAAGAAAGGGAAAAGAGAATGACAAGAAGATAATGTAAAGAGGATAATATGAAAGGAAGAACGGGAAGGAGTGGAATGTAAAAGGTGAAAAGAAAGTAAAATGATAGGTTAGGGGGGGAAAGGGATAGGAGTATTAGTAGGAATAAAACAAAAGGAAAAGTATAAAGGTATGAAGAAGTTAAGACAGAGAGAGAAAATGAGAAGGTAGGAGAGCAAGAATAACAAGGAATAGGAGGTGAGAAAAAAGGAAAGAGGGAGAGAATCTTGGTGTGATGCAGTTAGAGGCCACAACCTTGCATTCACGTGCACGCCGCGGTCACATGTTTCAGCACCGCGCGGTGTAGATGTAGGCCTAACCACTGTCAATGTGTTTGTTGTTGTAGTACCTCAAGAAGCAGCATTTTAACGACACTTCCAGCTTCAAAGCTTATTCAGCGTCGAAATTAAATGTGGGCGAGAAATGGCCAAGAAACTTTGCGTAAGACAGTGTTCCACTATCAGTGACGTACACAGAATTTTGGCAAGAGGGTCATTATTAAAGTTGTTTACAATTTAGACCTACATCATCGGTATTGTAAATTTAGTGTATTATTACGGTTATTATTATTATTATTATTATTATTATTATTATTATTGGATTTAATCGATTAATCGATAAATTTCTGTTGAAAGATTGATCGATAAAAATATTTAATAGAATAATCGAGTCGATTAAAATTAATCGGTTGTAGTTCATATTAATAATTATTTTGTTATTACAAACTCATACTAAAAATTCCGGCATTATTTCTCTCTCGGCAATTGCTTACTTAAAAGCACAATAGTACTGTTATTTTCTAACTGTAAACCAGATAGCGTAGGGAAAAAGTTTGCACAAACACTGCAGAAAGAGATGGAAATATGAGGACAGTGATCTAGTCTACCTCTATTGAAAATTGAAACACAATGCGAAGCCCTTATTAAGTTTTATGGTTTTCCAAGAAAACTTCCACCTTGTTGACAGCTCATCTTCCTAGCATATGAAATACATACTTTTCTGGGATTCGCCCCCCTCATCCCTTATAAAATAGTCATGTATGCACTGTGTGCAAGTGAGAACATAACTACCTTCTTCTGTTTCTAAAATCTGGTAATTCGATTACAATAGCCAGTGTTCAGTTTCGAAGGCTGTACTTTTGCAGTTGCAGTTTCTGTACTGAGTTTTTATATGAAGGTTGTGTTTTTAGTTTATTAAAGAGAAAAAAACAGATTTCTGTGTTCTGTGAAAAATGAAAATTCCATTATGTCATATGAGAATTTGAGATAAACTCGGTGAAACGTTTGGATTTAAATTGAAAAATCGTGGAGAAGTGCTGACAGAAAAAAGTTTTTTCGTGTTTAGTGATGCAGGAAACATTGTTACTAAACGTAGAGAGGCACTTAATTCGGAGCATGTGAATGCACTCACATGTTTAAAATTATGGATGAAGCAGTATTAACTAGGTGAGTCTTCATACTTTTTGTTGTTTATGTCTATATAAAAAATTCCCGAAGAAATTGACACAATAAATTATGAGCCTACATAATAAATACGTTAATAAATAACTAAAATAGTATTGTTTTGTAATATAAAGATACAGTCTAAACTGATATACAACATTTTATATTTATGCTTATCACCGAACACAAATTAAATTTAACAGTAATTGTGTATTACATTATATCATAACTTTTTTTCAAATCGCTCAAAGCTCGATTAATCTAGCGATTAATCGATTAAATTCAAATAGTTAATGGATTAAATATTTTGATCGATCGACAGCACTAATTATTATTATTATTATTATTATTATTATTATTATTTTACAGTCTATTTATTAATATTATACTACGTTCTAATAGAACATATTCTTGAATATCATTATAAAATCTTTTAAACGTATTTTTTTCACATCCATTCAATTTGTAATAAATTTTAACTTGTTTAATTTTTTATAATGAATATGTTTGTGTCATTATTTTGGTTATTGTGACGTATCTGAAATACCACGAACAACTTGCGTGTTTAGAAACATTCAGCACCTGATGAACACATGTACCACAACTATGTATTCACGAATTACCCTCTGTAAGCTATCATCGATAATCTTGGCTGGAAGCTGAAGTTAGTTTTGTAGTAGAAACAGGTAGTACACTTTGGTCCTCAATACTTGCAAAAAAAAGCTCTAGAAAATGTCAGGGTCGGCAAGAAAGTCTGATCCACTTGATACTTTGTATCTGTGTGTGTTCGCTGCGGATATGTTGGCGCCGAGCTGCGATACGATATTCAATAAAAAAATCACTGTCATATAGAAATCCTGACCTTCCTTGGGGCGGTTTTGTATTTATACGAACTTTTCCAAGGTGCAGTTGTTTGTGCAGATTTCTACGGAAGAAATAAGCTGGAGGTAGAACCTATCATTAGAGCTCAAATTTAACAAGATATTACACTGACGTAATTGTACCTCTGCCCCATTATCTACAAGTTCACTGTGATCTTAAACCAATGCCAGACGAACTTTTTGTTTTTCAGTTATCTTTCGTTTTCTAAGTTCAGTAGAATCCTCAACAACACCGTTACCATAGAGTTTTATAATTATATTCTTTTGAGGACCTCGCCGACCTCTTATTGAGTATTATGTTTTCCATTACTTGTGCAGTCATCACATATATGTATTCTATTGATGGAGCAAAATTCGTTCCGGCACTGAGAATCAAACCCAAGACCCTTAGACTGGTGCGCTGCAGAGGTCTGCATCGGACGTTTTCGCTCGAGCGCCAAGTAGTTCATAGCATAATCCGATAGGTAGCGGACATGCATGATGGGTAAAATTGTCACGAGCGATAAATCCTCGAACGGTGTAAGCCGAGCGTTAGACATTCGTTCTTGTTACAGTGATGAACTGTGTAGTAACATCATAGATGTTTATCATTTCAAAACTTTGCAGTGTTTAACTAACCTGCAGTGTTTACAACTATAAAGCTTGCTTTAAAATGTAATATAAATGTTGTAGGTAAATGTTTTTTTCCCCCCCCACACAGGAGTGATTTTGTTTTTGCCACATCTGATAGATGTTATTGGATGTAAATATAATTATTATAAACGGAGAACACAATCACGATAATGCAAGAACTGTATCAAGTTTTCTAGTAGTAGTAGTAGTAGTAGTAGTAGTAGTAGTAGTAGTAGTAATAATAATAATAATAATAATAATAATAATAATAATAATCTCTAATAATTAATGTATCAATCTTTGCGTCTGTAACAGTTGTGCAGCATGATTATTCGTTTTATTATATTTTCTGTGACGTTATCTCTGTACTAATATTGTTATTAATCTACTGTTATATCAATAATATTTTGTAAAACGTTTCTACGTTGTCGCAGTATATAGGCGGAACACTATGTGTGGACCTATCATATTATATATGTGGTAAATCAAATATTGAATAATTATTAATTAGCAATAATAACTGTATATCGAAGTTTTTCATACTATTTTATTTATAACTTCATGTTCCTGTTTTGGTACGTTCCATTGATTGTTCCATTAAACGTTTGTCATAAACACAGAAAATAAAGCCTTATTTTTACCGTGTGAGCAAAACATATGTGTGTCTTATCTGTCACCTTCCATACAAGATAAGACATGTCGGTGAGATGACCTTGTACTGTGCTTCTATTTATTACGAGCGTATCACGACCGATCGTATCTCACTCGAGGGTGCGACACTCGACCTAGTTTAAGCGAGAGATTTAACTCCAATGCACCACTCCGGTGCGCTGAATGCTCTTAACTAACTTGATTTTCATCATCATGTCATCCGATTTGTCATGTCTATTTTCTGTGACATATTATCATGTTTTTCTTTATCATCATTACCAACATTTTCATTAATTTCAACCTATTTTCCACTTTCTTAATTTCACCGACGTTTAATGACACTGAAATCCCGAATGTATGAATGCATGTACTATTGATCTCTATAATCTTGTTTCTTACCAACTCTCGAACTGAAGCTTCGTAAGGAAATTCATCATAACAAGGATCGTCACAATGGGTTGAGCATCATGCATTATAAGCTCGCTCCCTGCACTTGTCTGATTCCAACTTGCATAGAATGTGTTGGCCAACGTACGCCTATGTACGTAGTTCCGGATGACATCACCTACTACTTTATAATGACCTCCTTTAATAACCAATTACAACATAACAAACTATAGCAGCCTGTTACGGTTAGGTAGGGAGTTCAGTCCCTGGTTCCGATCCTTCTCTTTATAACAATGGAAGCCTCCTGTTCCAGAACATTTTGCGGTATTCCTGGAATGCAAAATGTGAAGGAAATTGAGTGGGTAAGATTAGGAAATGAAAGTGCCGATTGTTGAAAGGGCAAACGCTCCCAGACAGCAGGAGAAACCACAGGAGTGAAAGTTGTCAAGTTCAGACTGGCTATTCTAATATCGAGGTTAATTGGAGGTTAAAACACTATACTCATCTAAAAGCAGGTACAGGCACTGCCAAATACATTTACATTCGAAACAACAGTATGATCTCTGGATTGCTAAGGTACATTTTAAGGGTACAGCAATTGAATGGAAACTTTGTTAAAAGACTGTGCTTCCAAGGTTTCTTCAATACATTAATGCATTTATTTATCATTTATTTATTTACTCGTTTATTTATTTGTCTATAACACGGCGAAGACATGAAAAAGAAACGAATATAGATATAAATATAATTGAAAAATGAAAAAAGAGATAAATACAGATATAAAATATAGAATACAGATATATAAATACAAGTGAAAAATAGAAATAAGAAGTGAAAAAAGAGATAAATACAGACATGAATAGAAGACAGAGATATAAATATAAGTGAAAAATAGAAATAAGAAGTGAAAAAGAGATAAATACAGATATAAATGAAGGGCAGATATATAAATGCGAAAAATAAAAATAAGTAGTGAAAAAGAGATAAATACAGACATACTGTACGCCAACCACGAGAAAGTCTCCAGGGAATGAAGGGAAGCGGGGTGATGCTGTGAATGAATGTTGATGTCATAAGTTCACACACGTGGGTACTCATATCTCTATTGGCTATCTCTCAAAACACAAACCATAACTCATTGTATACTACCCTAGTTACAAAATGTATCACTGTTCATCTCTTGGTCTTTTAATCCCTCCATATAGGAAATAACATATGGAGGAGAGCGCATGATTTTTAAACTGACGTTATAACTCTAATATTATCTATCTACTTCGCTCCAATAGATGACGCAATAGTAAGCACATTCCTTTCACGGTTTATCTCCTGGTTGGAGAACAGTAAATAGAAGACAGAGATATAAATATAAGTGAAAAATAGAAATAAGAAGTGAAAAAAGAGATAAATGCAGGTATAAATATAGAATACAGATATATAAATACGAGTAAAAAATATAAATAAGAAGCGAAAAAAGAGATAAATACAGACATAAATAGAAGACAGAGGTATAAATATAAGTGAAAATAGAAATAAGAAGTGAAAAAGGAGATAAATGCAGATATAAAATATAGAATACAGGTATAAAAATACAAGTGAAAAATATAAATAAGAAGCGAAAAAAGAGATAAATACAGACATAAATAGAAGACAGAGGTATAAATATAAGTGAAAATAGAAATAAGAAGTGAAAAAAGAGATAAATGCAGGTATAAAATATAGAATACAGGTATAAAAATAGAAGTGAAAAATAGAAATAAGAAGCGAGAAAAGAGATAAATACAGACATAAATAGAAGACAGAGATATAAATATAAGTGAAAAATAGAAATAAGAAGTGAAAAAAGAGATAAATGCAGGTATAAAATATAGAATACAGATATATAAATACCAGTAAAAAATATAAATAAGAAGCGAAAAAAGAGATAAATACAGACATGAATAGAAGACAGAGATATAAATATAAGTGAAAAATAGAAATAAGAAGTGAAAAAGAGATAAATACAGATATAAATAGAAGGCAGATATATAAATACAAGTGAAAAATAGAAATAAGTAGTGAAAAAGAGATAAAAACAGATATAAATAGAAGACAGAGATATAAATATAAGTGAAAAATAGAAATAAGAAGTGAAAAAGAGATAAATACAGATATAAATAGAAGGCAGATATATAAATACAAGTGAAAAATAGAAATAAGTAGTGAAAAAAGAGATAAAAACAGACATAAATAGAAGACAGAGATATAAATATAAGTGAAAAATAGAAATAAGAAGTGAAAAAGGAGATAAATGCAGATATAAAATATAGAATACAGGTATAAAAATACAAGTGAAAAATAGAAATAAGAAGCGAGAAAAGAGATAAATACAGACATAAATAGAAGACAGAGGTATAAATATAAGTGAAAATAGAAATAAGAAGTGAAAAAAAGAGATAAATACAGATATAAATAGAAGGCAGATGTGTAAATACAAGTGAAAAATAGAAATAAGTAGTTAAAAAGCGATAAATACAGACATAAATAAAAGACAGATAAATACAAGTGAAAAATATAAATAAGAAGTGAAAAAAGAGATCTGTAAGTCTGATAGGAAGCACAGCATTACTTGAGTTGAGATGTTTTTCTCTCATATCCTACTGACGCGACATCACTCCTTATCCACAATGTAATAGCGTGCGTGCAAAGTAAGATAGACAGCAGTAAGAAGAATAGTTTTAACAACATTAAAGGAGTGAAATTTGTAATGAACTCTCTTAATAATGTCTCAGATAGTAAAGACTGTTGAAATGTTACTAAGGACATTGCGTGCGATGTCGTTTGTTTTCGGTTCACTTTTTATCAGAATATAGCTCGTTCCCAAGGCCGTCGGTGAGGATATTGATGTTGCTTCATAGTATTATACGTACCAGCTTGGCACAGATCAGGGTTGTCCAAGATGTTGTTGCAAATTTTGACCAACACGCATTGTATGAATTTAATTATTTCACTCAATGCATATTGTAAACAGAGCAGTTTTTATACGTACAACAGCAACTGCTAAGCTCTCTGAGAGTGGCTGTTTCCCATCCATGACTTTATTTATTTATTTTAGTAGGTTATTTTATGACGCTTTATCAACAGCTTAGGTTATTTAGCGTCTGAATGAGATGAAGGTGATAATGCCGGTGAACTGAGTCCGGGGTCCAACACCGAAAGTTACCCAGCATTTGCTCATATTGGGTTGAGGGAAAACCCCGGAAAAACCTCAACCAGGTTACTTGCCCCAACCGGTAATCGAACCCGAGCAACCTGGTTTCGCGGCCACAGCAATTGAATGCTAACCGTTACTCCACAGGTGTGGACTCCATGACTTAATGCAGAGTTTTTCTGTATATATTATATTTTGTGTTACAATTATTAGCAAAATAAATAAATAAATAAATAAATAAATAAATAAATAAATAAAGTTTTCTACTTGTGTGCATTTATTTTGAACAGTGGACTTTGCAGTGTGAATTGATGTTCTTATCTAAATTCTTTCAAGTGAAATTATTTCGGAGGCATGCGTGACGCACAGATAAACGCGTCTACAGGAAGCAGTCGCGGAGAATATATGAGATATTGTAGGAAAAGAAAACGGAAAGAGGACGAAAATTAACGGTATGGGCCTACCGAGACCACCAATGGCATTTGAACGATTTTAATAATTAATAACCGTGAGCTAATTTTATGTATTTCAATTATTACTGCACATGTTTAAAGATAGGACATGGACGATTCCTGCACAAATAATATTTCCAAAACGACCATCGCGAATGGCAATACAATGATCTTTTTTAACATTTATTCTAATAAATTATTACAAAATGTAACAAATCATAAATTTTTTGCTCAGTTTTATAATAATTTTAAGCAATATTCTTCTTCTGATACATTGTCAACAAATAAACATTTATCTTGCAACCGACGACAGTTATAAGAAATAAAAATCTGACACACTTCTAAGTAAATATTTCCTTATGTAATTAACCAGTGCAATGATAAACAGATCAGATTTTCCTGAAAGTTATAAGTTTAAACATACTTTTAAAATATGAGCAAAATCTTATCTTGAACAATTACATTCTGACTACAATACACTTGCCGAATCTATTACATCACATATTTTATATTTTTGGACGTCATCTCATAAAATTACAATAATATAAATTTGCTATCGATATATTTATTTATTTTATTGGGTTATTTTATGACGCTGTATCAACATCTGGGTTATTTAGCGTCTGAATGATGTGAAGGTGATAATGCCGGTGAAATGAGTCCGGGGTCCAACACCGAAAGTTACCCAGCATTTGCTCGTATTGGATTGAGGGAAAACCCCGGAAAAAAACCTCAACCAGATAACTTGCCCCGACCGGGATTCGAACCCGGGCCACTGGTTTCACGACCAGACGCGCTGACCGTTACACCACAGGTGTGGACAACTATCGATATATCTACACACATTTAGGCTATATATACGTTGACACATATGCTTATCACTCTTGATAGAGCAAATTCTTTGAAACAACAAAAATAGCCAGATATGTTTAAACTGTTTCAATATGCCCTATGTACGAAATAGAAACCTGTACTAAATAAACGACCAAATATTTGAATGAGTGATATGATTTAAACGTTCTTTAAAATTGTCAATAACTCTCTAGCACATGTCAAATATAGGCTCAATGAAATTCTCCACTTTTCCCTTCAGCTCACAGATAGTTCTAAAACTGTTAAAACTATTTTAACATAAACCCCCAATATTATAGTGATGTACCGAAGTCGGATCGCGGCCACTTAGTCACTCGTAATGAGTGCACCTCTGCACATAGTGTGTTGGACATTGTGCCACTGTCACACATCTGTGACACAGTGTGGCTTAGTGGATAAAGCGCCAGCACGTAGAGCTGAAAACCCGGGTTCGAGTCCCGGTACCGGAGAGAATTTTTCTCCGCTCCACCTATCCTTCATCATAAACTCCCAAGCTTGCTTTGTGTTCTCCAACAATACCATGAACAAATGACTAATTGCTTCTCAATATTAACAAAATAAAATCGTTCACATTTTATTGGCGCTTTTTGTGGTAATAATGATCCAAACGAATAAAGGCTAATGTCGAATACGTAGGCTACACGAGCATAAACAACGCAAAGCTTAGGAAAAAACATTACAAACATGTACAACTCTCTCCACACCATTTTAATGCGGAGGTAAAGTTGTATTAATACAAAACCTAATATTTATAAGTTATGGTATTCATTATTAATCCTGAAACCAAGTTTTCGTTTTTCTTAATTCGTTATTCTTATAGGCTTACTTCAATATTACTTTTATATTTTTATACATGCCGTACTAGACATTTCAATTAATAATACAGCCAATAGTCAAAGGACATGGGATCACGAAAAAAGCGCTAAGCATTCCTGTAAGAAAGTAATGTGTGCCTTTCTTAGGTAACATAGTGGTGTTAACAGATTACATAAGCGTTGTTTGAAAGAGAAATAAATAGTAAAAATATAGTAGGAACTCTTGTATTACCCTTCGTAAATATTTCCTTTGTCATTTATATGGAACTGCCTGGGAGGTGGTAACGTCAAATTATCGACCAGTTGGCGAACCAGAGTAACAAACAAGCTCGTATTGTTTGCTTCCTGACATATACCTTATTTTATTTCAAGGAGTGCAGTTCGGTGGCTTATTTGAACACCGAACTGCACTCCTTGAAATAAAATAAAGTATACTACCTCGCTGCCGTCCACATGATGTATTGCAGCAAGTACTCCACAACTCTACCCCCTGCGTTCCTGATTGAGAAGTAGGCCACATTAACTGCGTAAATGGACTCCACTTCTAAATATCCACGCGGAGCTTCTGTCACTAATATCCTTCACCGTAGTTCACCTACCGTGTTATCAAGTGTGGTTAAATACTATTATTATTACTGTTGCTGTTATACTACTTCCAGTACAGAAATATTTACTCTTACTAATTTGTACTATTGTTGCAACTGTTGCTGCTATTAGTTCTACAACTAGCGTTGCTACTGTTACTGCCATTGTTACTACCATTACTGCTGTTATTGTAACTTCTAGGCCTACTAATGCTGTTATTGTAACAGCTACTATTCCTATTACTGCTAATATTGTTACTACTACTGTTTGTTGCTGTATTTTCACTACAACTCTTCCTATAATGATAGTAATTAAGACGCGAATATGTTTGATTATGAAACAAGCGCAAGCGAGTTTCATAATTTTCATACGAGCGTTTTAATTACCATTATAGGCAAGTTTCATACGACTTTTTATGCTCGACCATATTTCTAACTTGAAATTATTCAGAAGTATTCATTTTATTCGTATCTAACTGAAGAGTGGAAGTGCCTTGTGCATCGCTCGTAAATTGTGAGATGTGCTCAGACGCGAAAATATTGATTTTTTTCCGAGGAACAATAATGTATGTATGTATTTATTCACACTGCAATGGGTATATACCCGGTGGCAGTGGTAACTAATTACACTCAATAATGACAATAATAAAACCAATAATGACAATAATAAAATTATTAATTAAAAATACAATTAATGATAATACTAATAATTAATACTAATAATAATAATAATAATAATAACAACAACAACAGAGAATATACTAAATTAAATGAAACGATCACTTAAAATAACATTTGAAATATTCTAATTTGTATCTTAAAACTAAGATCGAACTAAAACCCACGAGTATATGTTCATATCTGCACAAGTACCTTTCAACATTACACTCATTTCGCTGTCAACTCACTCACTGCACTGGAACTACGACACATTTCACTGATTCTATCCTGATTTCACTAACACTTCAAAAACATTTCACTGTTCAAATACTTTGCACTGCCACTATAACCTATAAAGCTTCACTGACAGGAACACGTTTCACTTACACAGCACACTTAACTAACACGACATAATGTCATTGACCTTGTTATAATCTACAGAATAACATGAACTAATTTTGATATAACCTGGAAATTGATTTAGAATTGAAAAACGAGATGACAAATTGAATTTATTTGAATATTATTTACAATTAACGCTAATTATTATAGTAACAGAACATAACCTTCTGCGACAGTATTGGATTTCCAACCTCCGTGACGTTTCCCTCGTTGTCTTTCGATTGCATATCCGAGAATAATCGAAAACCTGAACTTTAATGAATAGGTGTACTTTAATGACATGCATTAAAGGACTGCTACCAAGTGTATAATTACTACATTTCGGCATGGTCGAGCATAAAAATAATTTTCATGCACATTAACAAGCTTACATGGGCTATAATGAAATATTAACTAAACATGATACATAATTAAGTTATTTACAATTCATATCCTAATTCTATTTTATGATGGGCCTAAATGACAATTTATATACACGCAGAATAACCTCTAAAAATCGGCTAACACTCACAAATCAATTTCATGAAAATAGTATTCTTAATTCTTAATTTAAATTGATTAACCGTTCGGCAATCCCTGACATGACCAGGTAAGGAGTTCCATAGGCGACAAACTGACACTGTGAAAGAAGATGAATAGAAAGAGGTACGGTGACGAGGAATGGATAATAAGGCCTGATTTGATTCCGTAACGCTGTAAGATATTCAAAGCGAGTTATCAGATATTTTGGAGTAGAAGTGAACAATATTCTAAACAGAACAGATAAAGAATGTGCTATTCTACGTTCCTTTAGGCGGACCTAAGAAAGAACTTCAAAAGATGGCGTTATATGGTCAAAATTAATGCTACCGGTAAATATTATGCAATACTGTTGCTACTATTACTGACGCTATTGTCACTACTACTGCTGTTACTGTTAATATACTTTCTGCTACAAGTAGGCCTATTAGTACCGCTACTTTTATAATAATATTTTCGTTAGTACTATTGCTTTACTACTACTGCTGTTACTTGTACTTGTATTGCTGCTACTATCACTACTGTTTCTTCTCTCTCATTACTGCTGCTAATTTTACTAGTACTGCTATCGTTAGTTTCATTTAATCTAATAGGTTGCTATCGTTGTTGTTACTGTAAATACTGTTCCTAGTCTCTTATTACTACTATTGCTACTGTTACCGGTACGTCTATTGTTAGTGTTAATACTATCGTTATTATTACTTATCATTGTTGTTACAAACTCAATAGTCTACATAATAATAATAATAATAATAATAATAATAATAATAATAATAATAATAATAGCTTTCATTATGTTATATTTTAAAGTACACCTTTCGAAAATAACCGCAGGAAAAAAAAAATTAAAATCAATTCCGCGACATTAAACCGCTTTCTTTTGTTAATAAAATCATGCATATGATTTCGTGTAAACTTTATTTTAACCGAGTTTCAGCTGTTCCAGTGTCCTAGTTCTTGAAAACCGCATATATTTAAAATAACAATTCTACGTCAAAATTTTTTCCAGCGAAAGGGTTTTGATTCAATAACAAATACCACGCCTACCATAGCATTTAAATTACTTCGCTCTACAATTCTTTTTTTTTTTTTTGAAATTGTCCAAATACAGGTTGGAACTCATAAGTGACGCCAATAAGGCATCACACATGACGCAAATGAGTTGTATAATTAAATACTTATAAATAATATAAACTGATTCTTTGTCTTTTCTCATTTTTCAGGTAAGTGTCAACACGTTAACATTATAATGATCCACGATACCTGATCTTTCTGTAAGTACCATAAGATTCTAAATAATATTTTTTCACTTTGTCTTTAAAGAAAAAAATTTTTAGGAGGTTATCTTACGACGCTTTATCAACATCTAGGTTATTTAGCGTCTGAAGGAGATAATGCCGGTGAAATGAGTTCGGGGTCCAACACCGAAAGTTACGCAGCATTTGCTCATATTGGGTTGAGGGAAAACCCCGGAAAAAACCTCAACCAGATAACTTGCCCCGGCCGGGAATCGAACCCGGGCCATCTGGTTTCGCGGCTAGACGTGCTAACCGTTACTCCACAGGTGTGGACTTTAAAGAAAATGTGATACTAAAAATCTGTTCTGAGATTTTCGCAAAATACACGTCTGAGCATCACTTACAGCAAAAGAGTGGTTTTGGTATGTTATCAAAAATTAAGTTGAGTGGTCTGTGAGAATTCTAATCGTGACATATATTTTGTACTTTACTCTGAAATGTTCAAAGTTGATTCCGGGTTATCATTGAGATGTAGGCTATTACAGTGTTATTATTATTATTATTATTATTATTATTATTATTATTATTATTATTATTATTATTGTGTCCTAATACAATATTATAGTGAAGTGCTTTTTATGGAGTGTGGCATTGTATGGGACAGGAACATGGACTTTACGATGAAGTGAAGAGAAGCGAATAGAAGCATTTGAAATGTGGATATGGAGAAAAATGGAACGTGTGAAGTGGACAGACAGAATAAGAAAGGAAAGAGTGAGTGGAGAAAGAATGATACTAAAACTGATCAGGAAGCGGAAAAGGAATTGGCTGGGTCACTGGCTGGGAAGAAACTGCCTACTGAAAGATGCACTGGAAGGAATGGTAAACAGAAGAAGAGTTCGGGACAGAAGAAGTTCTCAGATGATAGACGACATTAAAATATATGGATCATATGAGTAGACAAAGAGGAAGGCAGAAAATAGGAAAAAATTGAAGAATGTTGGGTTTTCAGTGAAAGACCTGCTCTTGGACAGACAAAATAAGAAAGGAAAGAGTGAGTGAAGAAAGAATGATACTAAAACTGATGAGGAAACGGAAAAGGAATTGGCTGGGTCACTGGCTGAGAAGAAACTGCTTATTGAAAGTTGCACTAGAAGGAATGGTGAACGGAAGAAGAATTCGGGACAGGAGAAGATCCCAGATGATAGACGACATTAAGATATATGGATCATATGAGAAGACAAAGATGAAGGCAGAAAATAGGAAAGATTGGAGAATGTTGGGTTTGCAGTGAAAGACCTGCTCTTGGACAGAACACTAAATGAATTAATGAATACAATGTTACTAATTTGAATGTTTTTTTTTTTTTTCTGAAAATGGAACTGGTTACCAAACTGTCCTCGCATTCCGCTCTGGAAAGCCATGAAGCATAACTCAATTGTTATTTACGGAATTATGTTTGTTCACATAAAAAGCTAGAAGGTGAGTATGATAGTTAGGATCTTCCGTTTTGGTTCCAAAATTAATCGATGACATTGTTAATCGGGTCAGAAACCCAGTCCACGAGAATAAAGAAAGAGTAGTGGAACTGGTTCAGTAGCCATTATTTCAAATTTCCACTGAGTGACTAACGAGAATGAATCACCGAACCTGAAAGCGGATGAGGCAATGACGAGCAAATGATATTTAGAGTGTCCCACTTTCGAACGCACGATCATGCGTGCACTGTTCCTGTTCGAAATGAACGCAGCGTTATCGTAATGCATAGCCTCAAACGAGCTTCCAAATTGTGCTACGCATGTTTCGGTTCATTTCAACTGCGAATTATCTTCAGCTAGTAGTCCGCAATTATTTTAGCCTAGCATCCACTACCGTCCCCCTCAAAGTTAAATACTAGGGCTAATAAGAATGATGAAATCAGCTACAATAATTTTAAGTTCTCATTTTTAAAATTCATCGTTTGTACTCGTAGCTATGTTACATCAAACGCAGAACCAATGACGACTTTTTTTACCTATTATTACTGTTGTTTATTATGAGTAGTGGCAGACAAAATGCGAAATATATTCTAAATCAATTCTGCTACGTATAGCAGTATGGGAACAAGGAGGATTTCCACGATTCATGTATAATGCAATTAACGTCAAAAAATTTGATATTTCATCATGTTTTGGTAATATGGTCATATTAAATAAAATTATTGTTTTGTTTTTATCTCAAAGATGCAATAGTGATGCTCTCGTGATTAAATTACACGATATTAGTCGTGATTTTTGTATTTCATAAAATAGAATAACATACTTATGAATTTGTTAGATTGCATCAAGAGAGCTCAAACGGTTTTCTCATAGAAATGTATTATTATTATTATTATTATTATTATTATTATTATTATTATTATTATTATTATTATCATTGGTTTCTATCTGATTGCCAATTTATATTAAATGTGTTTTTCTCTTTCTTTTTTCTCTTGTGTGTTAGTTGTCGTTGTGAATAAGTTATTTATTTATTTATTTATTTATTTATTTATTTATTTATTTATTTATTTATTTAACCTGGTAGAGATAAGGCCATCAGGCCTTCTCTTCCCCTCTACCAGGGGATTATAACTACAATATTAAGAATACAATTACAATTATAATTACAATTAATATTAAATTTACAAATACAATAAAAATCAAAGTACTAAAAGATTAACTGATTAATAAAAGCTAGACAGTTTTTTGTAAAAGTTAAGAAGAGAGAAGTATTTCTTTTATTGATTAAGTAAGAATTAAACCTACTCTACGCAGTAAGAAAATACTTAATAAGCTTGCTTTTGAACGCTACCAAATTTCGACAGTCTCTGATGTCACTAGGTAGGGTATTCCACAAGCGCGAGAGCGAGATTGTGTATGATGATGAATACGATGATGTCTTATGTATTGGTATGGCTAGTATGCGGCTATTTTGCGTGCGTGTGAAGAGATTATGATATGATGAAGGTAACTGAAACAGGAGGCAAGGTAGGTAGGTATAGAGGTGTGAAGGACTTGGAAAAGAACAAGAGAATGAAAATTTCTACGTTCGTTAAGCCGTAGCCAGTTTAGAGTTTGGAAGGATGGGGTAATGTGGTCAGCGCGACGGACATCGCAGACGAAGCGAACACAAGAATTATGAACACGTTGTAATTTTTGCGACTGGTTGACATTGAGGTCAGTCAGTAGAAAATCACAATAATCGAAGTGAGGCATTACTAGTGTTTCCACTAGTATTTTCTTGAGTGATAGCGGAAGGAATTTTCGAATGCTGTTTAAGGAAAGCACTTTTTTGGTAATATGGGTTACTTGGTTATTCCAGTTTAAATGCTTATCAAAGTAATCTCCTAGGTTTTTAACACAGGAAGCAAGAGGGATTATTGTGTCGTTTAACTTGACTGGAAGAGCAGGAATAATATTGCATAATAGACGTTGATGTCCCACTAGTGCATTTAGTAAACTGTCTTTGTAAATTTTACGTTGTATTAGTGGCTAAAACCACATCGTACACGAGCCTGGCTCTTACGGTAGTAACTAAAAACATTTTTGTTGTATATTTTTCAATTTGAACTCATTTTGCTTATTAGCTAAATAAATAAATTTATTCATTTTGTTGTTGAACTGTTTATTTATTTATTGCAATAGGCTATTCTTTCTATTCATTCCATCGTTTCTTCCTCTTCCATTCCTTTGCTTTCACTTTCTTTCTATGCTCTTTATTTTGTTTTACTTGTCTTCTTTTCTGCTTTCTTATTCGTTTCTCTTGTATGTTAGTTGTCGGTCTGAATTAAATTAATTAGTGTATTTAGTAAATTGTCTTTGTAAATTTTGTGTTGTATTAGTGGTTAAGACCACACCGTACACAAGCCTGGCTCTTACGGTAGTAACTAGAAACATTTTTGTTGTATATTTTTCAATTTGTACTCATTTTTTTTTTGTTAGCTAAATAAATACATTTATTCGTTTTGTTGTTCAGCTGTTTATTTATTTATTGCAATAGGCTATTCTTTCTATTAATTCCATCGTTTCTTCCTCTTCCATTCCTTTGCTTTCACTTTCTTTCTATGCTCTTTATTTTGTTTTACTTGTCTTCTTTTCTGCTTTCTTATTCGTTTCTCTTGTATGTTAGTTGTCGGTCTGAATTAAATTAATTAGTGTATTTAGTAAATTGTCTTTGTAAATTTTGTGTTGTATTAGTGGTTAAGACCACACCGTACACGAGCCTGGCTCTTACGGTAGTAACTAGAAACATTTTTGTTGTATATTTTTCAATTTGTACTCATTTTTTTTGTTAGCTAAATAAATACATTTATTCGTTTTGTTGTTCAACTGTTTATTTATTTATTGCAATAGGCTATTCTTTCTATTCATTCCATCGTTTCTTCCTCTTTCATTCCTTTGCTTACACTTTCTTTCTATTCTCTTTATTTTATTTTTAGTTTTCTTTTCTGCTGTCGTTATTCATTTCTTCCTTCGCCCAGTCTTTAAATTTTCTTTCTTCCGCCTCTTTCTTACATTCTCTTCTTTCTTCCTCTCATTTCTTTCATCCTACTAACTTTATTTTCTTCTTTTATTTTTCCTTTCACTTCGATGTTTCTTTCTTCTATTTCCAAGAAAGCTGTATCCTAGAACCGCGAAAATCACACCAACAGCCTTGTCTTTGTTTATGTTTAAAATGAATCATAGTTTAATGCCCTTCTCTGGCACCGGTGTACGACTCAAGAGCTGTCTTATCTGGTTAATGTCATTCCCGCACTCCAGCCCCACAAGGTAAGACTGTAAGAGCAACAAATCAGAACATAATCAGTCCGATACATATAACAACACCAACAGCACAGATTCTTGGAATTTAATAGTCTTCAGCACTTCGACTTTGGATGAGCCTTGCTGACTCTCAGAAGTGACGAGTGGGAGCAACTGGGAGGGGTGGGAGAATAAAGCGCGTAAGAGCGGACATAAACTGCATAGCGAAATTTATGAACTGGGCCATTGCGGAGTGGGAGGTGATGTAGTTGTCTGGATCGTATCGTCGGTCGGCTGTGCGTGAGTAAAAATCCACTATTGATCGGACTACAACAGTCAAGTATCATTAAGTGAACATGTTTGCTCTGATGAGTCAAACTCACAGCTGGTCAGGTTTTGCATCTCACCAACATACAAGCTTGTCATTTTGAGTCATGTTCAGTGTACGATTCATACCAGATATTGTATTTTGAGTATTTTAATGTCAAGAGAAGCCGTAGGATTGTGTTACTTTACTGCAACTGAAAGAACTCTAGCCCTCTTTAAGAGTAGCGGCCTAAAAAGGAATACTCATGTTACCAACACATGGAAGAAAATATTTTCCATGCTCCATTCTCTTAATTACTGAAATGACTCTCTACCATTTACCGCAGGCCTGGGCGCCAATACCTCAATCGAGTCAATGCAGACTACCCCTTAACTCCCCACTCCACTTTCCCCGGCAGCGACAGTTATGTTTCGGATTGATAAGAGTAGTTAGGAAGGCAAGCATTGCTGAGTGATGTTGTATAGTCGGACCATCGGATCTCTGCCCCCTTTTCAGCCTCGGCAATTCATTTCTCTCCCTGCATTCCTATTTCTCTCTTTTCTATCCCTCTCTCTTTCTCTCCCCCACTACTCACAATTTTGAGCCTTCTTGCGGGACAGTTTACAATATTTGCACTTGCAGTCCAGTGTTGTCAACTCACCATGAATATTGTAGCACGGAGTGGCGAAAGAAATATTATTAAGCAAGTACGTAATAGCATTTTGCGATGAAGAGAAACAAACAGGTCAATATCTGTTACCTATAAATCAGGAACGAAAAGAGCAGTTGCGATCAAATGTGAGGCTTATTTTATTTCAATTGATTACGTATCAAAATTACTTACTTAACTAATACTAATATAATACAACTTTTTTATGTAATTTATATAGACAGGTCAGAGCGCCTAATAAAGAAAATCAGGAGAGAAGGAGTCTGTGCAGGAGATGAAAAGCTAGAATCACCAGGGAAGAACAGACCAAGGGAACCTTTAATTATTGTAGATGATATGGACAGATGTATTTTAAGAAGAAAGATACAAGAATTTTATACGATGCAGAAAGAAGTTCCGACATTGGAGAAATTATTGAAGGTTGCAAGAGAAACAATAAATTTCCAAGGAGGGAGAGAGACGCTACGGAAAGTGATTCGAGACATGGGATTTAGATTTAAAAAATGATGAAATACAAGATGTATTTTGATTGAAAGAAATGATATTGTAGCATGGAGGACCAGTTATTTAAGAAAATTGCGCATTTCGCAGAGAAGGAAAGTATATTGTGTATTTAGACGAAACATGGATACATCCACATTATACTGTTAAAAATGCTGGCAAAGCGATGATGTTTCTGATGTAATTTCAATTTAACCAATAAATATCTACTGTAATAATATAATTATCTGCAAACAATCGTAAGTCAATCAGCGTTATTAGACTTACTTAAATTAAATTATGAATAAGTAATAATTAACCTTACATTATTATAAGAAATATTCATGACACTGTTTGACGGAAGTTTGGCAACATCCCTATTCGGCAAGTTTCGTGGCCTGCTGTTTGACGTAGTGGGAGAGAAACGGGTGGAATGGGGTGAGTAGAGGCGTTAACTTTTCCAAGAACGACGACAGCGCTGAAGGGGCACAGATCCGATGGTCCGACAATATAAGGCAGGAGTCATAGCTTTCGGCTCTCACTGGTCGCCTAAAATCCACCACTGATGCACAGTGCCTTACTGTATGTTTGTTTCTAAAGTGGTGAAGCGAAAAAGACATGGATAGGGGTATTTCCTTTCCTTTTCCCTTCTCCTTTATGCCCAGGGCTGATTTACTCTAAAAATCTTTATCAAAACACTTCTGATGCCCCATTTATATTACTGTGATTCTCTGTTAACCAATCTAAATTCCAACGTAGCTGAAAGATTGCAACGTGTTCATAATGTGTGTGTACGATTTGTCTGTATTACTGGAATAATTGAAGGGTTCAGAGCCATAGTGGGCCAAGCGCCATTTATTAAAAACGGAGAAAGCAAGGGTTAAAGTTAAGTGAATACCATAGTTTAATGAAGATTGACATATAATTTAATTTGAATGTGCATGCTTCATATTACTTGCTATACGTTTCCATTGAACTATGGTGATAACTTCATTTTAACCCTTGTTTTCTACGGTTTTAGTAAATGGCGCTTGGCCCACTTCAATTGAAGATGTAACGCAATCTCTCCAACTCTCGTTGGTTTCATTTGAGGGAAAGAAGAATCATACATTTCCTGTAACTTCTATTTACAATTTTACATACTTCTACTCCAAATTATCAGGCATCACGCTTTCAGTTCTTCACAACACTTTGTAACCAGCATCAATAGCTTCTTTCTATTCCCCATCACAGAACTTCTTTATACTTATCTCTCTTCTCGTTACCTTCACTTCGCCTCTATAATTCTTTACTTAGTGACGTCAGGGATTGCTGCACTTATCACAACTTAAAATTAAATTAGAAAGGAGTGTTTTACTTCATGAATTCGAGTTTTAGTAAGTTTCTAGATATAATGCTTTGTACTTCAATGTAATAAATTTGCATAACATTTTATTGTGTTGTATATTATTAACTCTTTCATTATTTCTAATTTCCTAGTATATAAATACTGTAGACTATAACAATAATTGTGATTGAGCTGGCTTTACTTCTTAGTAGAATAAGATAATTGTTTTTGTCGTGGCAAAATAAAGCTACTACTACTATTACTAGGCCAACTACTACTACTGCTACTACCAGTACTACTACTATTACTACTACTACTACTGCTACCAGTACTACTATAATTGCAAATATTTCGAGTAACAGATTCTTTATATTTCTGCTGACAAGTTGTTTTACATTAGCCGATGATTTTCAAAGAAGCTTCTGTTCTCAACACAATAACTAGTTTAAGAAATTTTAGGGTCGGAGTCTCTTGATTCACCTTGCAACGATGGAGAATGGCTTTTGCTCCATAACAGTTTTAGGGAGTCTAAATAGATTTTTAATTTTATAGTATTAAGCAATAATTATTATTGTATTTCAAATATGTTGTATGTAGCTACGGACAAATTTACCAAGTGATGTTTCCAAAACTTGGCCCTCCTCTCAGACTTAAATTTTTAGTTACACCACTGACTTAGAACACTTCAAATTTCGTGATTTTTGAGTAACCAAATATTTTAGACCATTGAACTTGTTTCAAGTTCAGAATTAGTAGTAGTAGTAGTAGTAGTAGTAGTAGTAGTAGCAGTAGTAGCAATAGTATTAATAATGATGATGATAATAATAATAATAATAATAATAATAATAATAATAATAATAATAATAAATGTCTTCCATTCAGTTTGCAGGAAGCTAAAAGAAATAAAAAAATAATTTATATATATATTTTTTTTTCAAAATTCAAAAAGGTGCAGTTCACTGCGCAGTGATGAAACGTTTCCCTCATAACTCATAAACTTGTTAACTTTTTCATGTTCTCTCTATTTTATGTTATTGTTGAAATTCGTGTTTACAATATCATGCTCTTTCAACTACATTCCTTAATAAATAATATTTATATTTTTTTTTAATTTTGTGTTAGAAGAAAATACTGATATTTGACCATTTTTATAAAATCAATTTATTTTTTTTATCAGACAATCTATCAAAGGTAGAGAAGTGATCTTGCATCATATTATAGATATGACATGCATAAATACACACAAAAATTTTCATCACAGAATATTGTTTAGTTTTTGAGTTATGTGGGAAAAGCTTCATCACTGCACAGTGAACTGAATTTTGAAAAAAAAAAATGTAAATAATTTTTTAAAATTGTAAAAATATTTCTTTCATATAGCAGAAGGACAGTGTTTTACACATACCAATTTTCATTATTGTACAAGATACTGCAATGGAGGGAAAGAATGTTTAATATTTCCAAAACTTTTACTGCTGTGAGCTGTACCTAACCCCTTAAGCCAGACGTCTCCAAAAACGTACTCGCGAGTAAGCCCATGAACGGAACCGAAGTCAGTACGTAAAAGAGCGCGCTCCGCCTCACCCATCCCCACCTGTACTGTACTCAATGTTTATGCGCAAACGAAGAGAAGTGGCGGACTGCCATTATCATTGTGTTGGTCGGAGTGTTCCACCGTTTCACAATGTCTTCTAATCATGACCGTAGTACATTCAAGGGTGAATAGGAAGAGAAATATTTTTTTGTGTTAGTGAGGAGAATATGAAATGTTTAATTTGTTCGAAAATTCTTAAGGGTGTTAAAATTCAACATGCGACGACACTACTCGACTCTTCACAAAGAATATCATACAATTACAGGTATGCTGGACATGTGAAAATAATTTATTTTGGGACGTCTGTATAACTGTTATACTTAATAATCAGTATATTACAATACGTTTACACTCAGTTTCGCATGATATACTTATAGTTATTCGTATCATTTTAGGTGAAATACGTACCGTCAACGCGGGCTACTTTGACCCTTAAGGTGTTACTTGAACCCAGAAGAAAAAAATATTTACTTACCATTGGAGTAACTTAGGTGAAAATATTTGTACAGATGAAAGTTTGCAGAGAAAAAAAACAGAACTTTCGACACCAAACTGTTATTTTACATCGACGAAAACATTTTTTTCTTCTGGGTTCAAGTAACACCTTAAGGGTCAAAGTAGCCCGCGTTGACGGTACAAATATTTTGATAAATTTGAAACAAGAACATACAAACATAAATCACACACTTATTCTCAATCTTAAACAAAAACAAATTCTTGATAGCTATGTTCTGACTTGGAATAATAAAAAATCAATGAAGCCCTTTACACAATGAACATTTGTAAAATCGTGCATACAGAACGTTACTAAAATACTGTGTCCAGAACAAAGACACAATTTTAAGAAAATTAAATTGTCTCCAAACACAGTTCAGAGAAGGATTTGCAAGATTGCAAATGTAATTGAGTCTGAAGTCGAAACCACAATTAACCAGTCTGTAGCACTGGACGAAAGCACAGATAGAAATGACAAAGCTCACCTAGCCAATTTCATCCGTGGAGTTAATAAACATTTTACTGTATGTCAAAATAATATACAAACGTATGATTTTCTTATCCTTTTGATGTTATTATTTGTAAACATAAACAGATCGTTGCCGCAATGCCCCACTGATCGCTCCCATCTGTTGAGGTATGAGTCTCTAGCTTTACAGCACGCTGTGTTCGGCGGGCAGCATCGGGATCACGAATGACTGCACGCTTTTTGGAGACCTCTGCCTTAAGCCATATGCACTTTTGTGTGACCTGCACGACACTTGAAGTGCTGACGTCAAACAACAAGCCTGGAACTGCTCGTAATCCACCGCTTCATTAACAGCGTCGATTAGCTTCACTCTTCACTTGCTTCCCCGTTATCTGGCGTTGTGACCAAAGCAGCGTAATTTACAACCGCTTCTCTTGAATCATGTCAGACAACTCAAACTAATTTGCAGTATTTTAAAGCTAGAAGAGGCCATATTTCACTGGAAAAAATGCAGTAGCTGTGTGCGGCACTGTATCTCGTCCTGGCAATCTTCCACCCAACTACTCCCTTTTTATTTCAGGCTTCTTTTTAAGTCGTGAGATGATTAAGTTTTCGGTTATTCTGAACCATAGAAGGTTGTCACTCACACTGTGAACAGGTCCTGACAGATGATAACAACAGTGATGGCTATCTGACAAGCACAGATCAAGATTTCAGATCCAGTGGTATGACAGGGTGTTTATAACTGCTAACTCAAGCGACACAAAGTTGCGCTCTTTGTAATATAACCAAATACAAGGAAAAACAGAAGACGTTTGGATTGGACTATTCTTTATCACCTGAAGACAAAGATAGAGACAAGTTTTTATACCCTCTTCAGTCCCGAATTTATATTTGTTTTCAAATTGAAAAAAATATATATACATAATCATTCTGGGGTTCCAAAAATCCCAAATTATGTCTTCACAGAAAATCAAATTTTGGGGCAATTTTGACTCTTGGTGCCCAAAAATTTTAATTCTAACTTATAAATCTGGTATAGAAATGTTGCAAAAGTGATACTCTTCATTTCTATCAAATTTACTTATTAAAAATTCAAAAGTATCCAAGATACAGCAAAAAAAATAAAATAAAATTATGTATAGTATACGCTACAATAGGACTGAGGAGGATGCAATCAATTTATTTTACTAGTTTTATCAACTTATAAATGACACTCGGGAGGAAATTAAACGCAGAATAAATATGGGAAATGCGTGTTATTATTCGGTTGAGAAGATCTTATCATCCAGTCTGCTGTCCAAAAATCTGAAAGTTAGAATTTATAAAACAGTTATATTACCGGTTCTTCTGTATGGTTGTGAAACTTGGACTCTCACTCTGAGAGAGGAACATAGGTTAAGGGTGTTTGAGAATAAGGTGCTTAGGAAAATATTTGGGGCTAAGCGGGATGAAGTTACAGGAGAATGGAGAAAGTTACACAACACAGAACTGCACGCATTTTATTCTTCACCTGACATAATTAGGAACATTAAATCCAGACGTTTGAGATGGGCAGGGCATGTAGCACGTATGGGCGAATCCAGAAATGCATATAGAGTGTTAGTTAGGAGACCGGAGGGAAAAATACCTTTAAGGAGGCCGAGACGTAGATGGGAGGATAATATTAAAATGAATTTGAGGGAGGTGGGGTATGATGATAGAGACTGGATTAATCTTGCACAGGATAGGGACCGATGGCGGGCTTATGTGAGGGCGGCAATGAACCTTCAGGTTCCTTTAAAGCTATTTGTAAGTAAGTAAGTAAGTTTTATCAACTGGGATTGTTATCTAGCGTCTGAGTGAAATTAAAGTGACTATTACACTTTTACTACGTCATACTACTTTTGACCAATAAAACAGTACGAAAGGACGTATTTCAACCAATCATGGCTGCTTATCGCACAATTTTATCGCGTCCCTAGCATTTGTTTAATTTTATCGCATCCCTAGCATTTGTTTTTTTGTTTGCTAACATTTCAAACTGCGCTGGTCTCGACGTCAAAAAAAAAAAATACAGACCACTCCAGTCGATGCACAGCAGTTTCAAATATGACTCGCATTGGCATTCAAGAACAAGAATTAATAAAGATCACTGACCATACCTATGCATCTTCCCTGAAATCCTATTTACAAATAAACTAAGAGCACCATTCGGAAATCCTGAATAAGTTGAGGAATACACCATGTAGGCCTACATCAACGAGTTCCACTTCTTTCACGCACACGTCCAATATAACATCAACTGAACCACCAACCACTAAAACATTCAAATTTTAAAATTGTACATTCAATAATTATTCCTTTTAAAATTACTCATGTTTATTTTTTATGTCATCGTCGTTAATTAAAACTTTTCTAACATTTGTATATATTATTTAGGTTATGTTATAGCTTCTGCTATATGATATTATAGATGTCACGTATCAGAGATTGTTTAATATTAAGATTTATTGAAAATCATCTGTCAAGTGACGTTGATTACTGGAATTCGGATAATTGAAGTGGACTGCAACTGTTTTAATAAAAATGAAAATGAATCAACAAAGCTTTCTTAACTAGTAACACTACCATCGTGATCTAGATCGAGAAGGCATTGCTAGTAATCGTCTACAGAGTTCAATGAAGATTCCATAGTTGGCACAACTGATAGCAAGATAACAGCTAATCATAACACACTACTACCATCTAGCATGCATCTAGCGTAATATTGTTAATGTTGAGATGGTACAATAATACATTTGAAGACAGTTGTATTTTCGTAAGTCAATTAATATTTTATTGTATTGGAGTACTTCGTTACTTCTAATCTTTATATACTTTCTTCTAATCGTGTAATAGTCAATTAAATCCCACTCGAATTTTGATTTTCTCTAGATAAATCAAAACCTTTAGTGAGATTACTGTTGATAATGCCACCGAAATGAGTCCAGGAGCCAGCGTCAAAAGTTACCCCACATTTGCTCTTAATGGGTTGAGGGAAACCCCCAGAAGATATCTGAACCAGGAACTTGTTCCAACTAGGATTTTAACCCAGATCCTATCATTTTCACAATCAGACATGTTAACCGTTATTCCATAATGATGGATGTGCCAAACTTCGATACTTTGTATATAAATATAGTGGCCTAAATGATTTATTCTTGTTGAAGTTCATTTTAACACTTGTTATTAAGATATGAAACTTATAAAAACTTAAAAAGTCTAAAAGTTTAGTGTTAAAAATTATTTATAAAAAATGTCGTTTCGGCACTGTGCTTGTGCCTTCGTTAGCGTTTATTGAACTACTGCTCCATCATTTCGTCTTGCTTCTTGATTCGGTGTTTCCTGTCGCTTGTGGTGGGGGTAGGATGTTTTGGTAGTGTGGAATGTTGTTTTTATATAATATTATATCGAATAATGTGTAGATATTACGTTGCAATTGAGTGATGAATATATGTTGTGGATATGCTTTGAATGCTTGCATATGTCGTAATGTTATATGTTTAGGACTTTTTGGTGTGGTATATAGTATCTGCAAATCTGATTCTATATTATTGTAATTACATTTTTTATTAGTGATGTGTTCTATAGATGGAATCATTGGGGATGATCAGTGTGGTTTAGGCGTAATAGATCGACTATTGATACTGGAGAAAATGGGAGTATAAGAGCACAGTACATCAGTTATTCATAGATTTCAAAAAGGCATATGGCTCACTTAAAAGAGAAGTTTTATATAATATTCTTATTGAATTTAGCATTCCCAAGAAACTAGTTCGATTAATTAAAATATGTCTCAGTGAAACGTATAGCAGAGTCCTTATAGACTAGTTTCTGTCTGATGCTTTTCAATTCACAGCGGGCTAAAGCAAGGAGATACACTATCACTTTTACTTTTTAACTTTTCTCTATAATATGCCATTAAGAAAGTCCAGGATAACAGAGCGGGTTTGGAATTGAACGGGTTATATCAGCTTCATCAGAAGTTCATTGCCTGCCTCACGTAAGCCCACATCGGTCCCTATCCTGAGCAAGATTAATTCATTTCCTACCGTCATATCCCATATCTCATGTAGTATGTATGGGCGAATCCAGAAATGCATATACAATGTTAGTTGGGAGGCCGGACGGAAAAAAGACCTTTGGGGAGGCCGAGACGTAGATGGGAAGATAATATTCAAATGGATTTGAGAGAAGTGGGATATGATGATAGCTACTGGACTAATCTTGCACAGGATAGGGACCGTTGGAGTGCTTATGTGAGGGCGGGAATGAACCTCCGGGTTCCTTAAAAGCCATAAGTAAGTGAGTGAGTAAGTAAGTAAGTAAGTAAGTAAGTAAGTAAGTAAGTAAGTAAGTAAGTAAGGTATCTCTTTTGAAGTTCAGACCTGTCTTCGGACAGTTGAAAAACAACAAAAAGGACTCAGTTAGCAGAGCGCTGGTACGTTCAACCAGAGGTCCCGGGGTCGATACCCGGCCCCGGAACAATTTTTCCCTTGAAATTATTCAAATATGCTTTACAGGAAGCTTTACCTGAAAGACTAGATTTGCATAATATTTACGTCACTGTGTACGTTAACAGAAAACCACAATTCCAAGTCACACAGAGATTGTGTGCACTCGATGTGGGTCTCTGGCGTTTCGTCAGCCCACGCGAGTTGTGTGGATATAAAGGGAAAAGTTGAGACGGTGTCGGGTGGAGTTCCCGAGTAACTCAGTTGGCAGAGCGCTGGTATGTTCAACCAGAGGTTCCGGGATCGATACCTGGCCCCGGAACAATTTTTCCCTTGAAATTATTAAAATATGCTTTACAGGAAGCTTTACCTGAAAGACTAGATTTGAACAAAAAGGACAATGAAAAAAAAAAATAATAATAATTTATTCACTCATAGTATTATTATCAAGAACATGTATTTCACTGCAAACTCAGCATTCTCCAGTCTTTTCTATTTTTTGCCTTCCTCTTAGTCTCCTCATATGATCCATATATCTTAATATCGTCTATCATCTGATATCTTCTTCTACCCTGAACTCTTCTCTCGTTCACCAATAATAATAATAATAATAATAATAATAATAATAATAATAATAATAATAATAATGTCGACTCAGTGACTAGACCGGGAATTGTGTAATTAAAAGTCTGCTCTTAAAGTGTCATAAGAAGATAATCAAAGCTAAGTTCGTCTGTGAAGTCTGAAATAATAAGTCACCTGAGATTAAAATTAAGAGATCATATACTGTATATATAATATTAATATTAAGACAGTCACTGGTTTCTATACGATTATTATTTTCTGCCACTGTTATTTGCAAATGAAGACCTTTCCACTTCTCACGTGACAGGTTAGTGTTCTGTAAAATAAATGCGCATCTTAGTTTACTGACAAGCACGAGCGATGACGAATTCAAAGTGTGAAGTTCATCTTTATGTAACTTGCTCGATTCTGCCGTCAATTTTCCGTATTTGGTCCGAACACATTCCTAAAATCTTGCTGCGAAGCACTCTCAACCTCTGCTCCTTTCTTAGTAGCTTTGAAACTGTGACGAGGAAGGTCAGATACTGATCCTTGCAACGATATGTATTTGACTTCCTCATTATGGTCATCTTGTATGTATAAAAAGAAAATACTGTGATTGTGCAAAAAACATTCAATTTAGATGGTTTCACGCAAGGGTACACTTTCATCACCTCTTACATAGGGTAGTACTGTTTGATATGTCGTCATCCGGAAGTCTGCCTGTCTTTCTCCGTTGTACAGCGATTTATCCTAAATTATTTGACGAACTTTTTATATTCAATTTGTAGAAGTTAGTTCAACAGAAAATTGGTAACATATCAAATATAGGTAATGGTCTGTACTGAAAAATTAAGATAATTTCATTTTTTTTTAATCATTTGCTCAAAATCGGCTTAAATAATTATGGATATGTGCAATGGCGAATAGGTCATGGATAGATATACAGGGTGTTTCCGGGCTAGTGTTACAATCTTTCAGGGATAATGGGGAAGGGCACTTGTATCAATTTGAGATAAGAAACCCTGGTCCGGAAATGACTGAGCCGAAAGTTACAAGCAAAAATAGTTGTGTGCAAATGAAATAATTTTATTCCTCTGTACACCTTATTTATGTGTATTTATCTGTACATCTTACACATACTGTATTCATCTGACGTTGTTTACGTTGTCTACTTACAGTATTCCATTCAGTGCGCTGTCTGAGGGGTGGAGACAGGAAACTACACTAAAGCAATGCAGATAGCGTAATGTGTAACGGGCATGGTCGGTCCTCATATGCACATCTGTAGACAGAAGTGTATGTGTACAAGTTGCAGTGTCCAGTCGATCAGTCCTAGTGAAATGGAGGAGTACACGAGAGCGGAATATGCAGACATGATTTTCGAATACGGATGAGCCAATGGGAACAGTAGACAAGCTCACAGATTGTATCTGGACAAGTACCCACGTAGGAGACATCCGGCCTATACCATTTTCACGACTGTTCCAAAGGTTAAGGGAAGGAGGGCACGTGTGCGAAATTACAATTCCATTTCCACACAACTATTTTTGCTTATAACTTTCGACTCAGTCATTTCCGGACCAGGGTTCCTTATCTACAAATTGATATATGTGCCCTTCCCCATCATCCCTGAAAGTTTGTAACACTAGCCCGGAAACACTCTGTATAGACTAACGAGCAAGTATATGATTTGAGAGTTTCACATTTTTTAACGTCAAGATACTTTTTTTAAATTCTTTGCACGGTGTCATAAATGCACAATAACTCTTGGGTATGGATTCTAAACAGATATATTCCTCTGTCTTTGCCTTATATGATGTTGTATCCGGTAAGTGGTTGCAAAATCTTTGATGATTTCCCATCTGTGAAACGGTGCAAAATCCAAAAAAATCTCGCCTCGAGTCATGCAGGCAACGTCATCATGAAATCGCACTCTTTACTTATATAGGTACAGTGTTAGTTCAAAATTCTGACAAGAGTGAAGATGGAATAGACCGAGAGGTTTAATCCACGAATCGTATGAGGTCTGGCGGATTTATTGCTGCAGTTATAAGCGTCGTTAAATAGGGGAAACGGAATTCCCGTCACCGGAACTCTCGTCATTATATCACTTAGTCACTGCAATTTTGTCACCCGGTATTTTGGTCACTTCGACTTTTGGTCAAGCGACATTTTGGTCTCCAGTTTATATTTTCTTAAAAATAATAATTTATTTTGACAAGTAAAATATCCATAGGTACACTTTATAAAATGTTATGTGATTAATATTTCAAAATTGCCACACAGCATAAAATGTTACATGATTTATGTTTCAAAATTGCGACCCAAATTGTGTCCGATGGCTCTGAGGTATGTAAGAACATCATCATCTTCATAATTAGGGCATACATAGCTCTACATCCCACTAATCCTTCTGTCTAAATCGTCCACTTTCTTCTTTTACGGGTCGGGGAGTGACCTTCACAATAACCCTAAAGCCCCTAATACTTCGAGTGAATCGAAATTCCCCTTCATGATGCTCCGTCATTACAATAAATTTGATAATAACTAAAATAAGAAATTCAGTATGAAAGAGTTGCCAACGTTAATTTTGTGAGTAGGTCGAAAATGAATTAGGCCTAGATCCCAGTTATGTTATTCAAGTTAATTTCTGATTTGCAGTTGTCTGGACTGTGAAGCTGTTACATATTACAGATGTACGTATATCAATCGCCGTCGATTTGAGTCGCTTATCGAGCAGAGATGGTGATTTCTAGGAGCTATAATTTTGGAACTATAGTCACAGTCAGAACTAGTGATGAACCTGTCACAGCGACAAAATCACAGGTCTTCAAATCATACCCCATCACTAGTTCCAACCTGTCTTTGGACTAAACAACAATAGAAGAAAACAGGCATATTGTATACAGAGTGTTTCGTACTATGTAGGACCCACTTCATCGTTGGAGAGGAGATACAAGTACATAGATGGGCAACTCGTGCTCTCAAAGTGCTAAAAAACCTTGAAAGAGAGAAAGGCAGACGGAGCCAGCCGCAGCAGTTACAAGTTGTTTGTAGTTTCGCTGCAAAAGCCACGGTGCTCTCTGGCGGCTCATGCAGGTGAACGTGATATCTGCTCCATGATTTGAATTTCAGAATGATGCATGGTACAATAATTATAATAATTTTAGACAGACTGTGCCTAAACACACATAACAAAATTATATTATTCCCTAGCTTTGTGAATTAGTTTAGTACCGGAATTACAAACTGAATACGACTTTTTCAAGATACAACAAACATAACTGCAACACTTATTTATTATTATACTACTTGTTAATATTTTTATTATGTCTTATTTGGAACATAGAACGCGAGGATTTACAAGTATTTATACATTAAAGAGTATTCGTAAACAATCGCAAATTCAAGGAAGTATTTTTACAAGTCAATGCAGATGAAATAAACGTACTTCTAAGCTCTTTCTGTACATTGAGAGCTTTTACATTTCTTTCTTGTATTAAAATCTGACTAAAGCACATACAGTATAAATGGAAGTAAAGAATATATTTAGAAATTCTGACTTAGGCAGCATTACGAACAGTTCTGTTCCTGATTTCGCTGGAATCTGAGTGGCGTGCTGTTCTGTACATTTATCAATTCAAGCTATAAACTTTGAGGATCTTCTATCGGCTGTAAGCCAAAAAGATTTTTAAAAAATCTCAATTCCTTGTCAATTGTCACTGTTTCTCCAAACTTACCAGTGAATTCTGCTATAGGGCTTGAAGTAGGTTCTTATATTTGATAAGAAGATTTCTTTATCCCTTTTCAAGATTGTTTATAGTTAAGGAAAGTGAAGTTGTCCATGTTCTACATGATACTGCCACATTTCAAATTTATTCATAAATGGTCTTAGCTAGTCTATCATATGTCGTACAATTCTGTAACTCACACGCAAAACGTGCTGACGATATTTGATATCAGTCTCATCGTGTTGATATCCCATTTTTACCTTTAGCTGTTCTA
This sequence comes from Periplaneta americana, assembly GCF_040183065.1. Lineage (NCBI taxonomy): Eukaryota > Metazoa > Arthropoda > Insecta > Blattodea > Blattidae > Periplaneta > Periplaneta americana. The sequence goes on along the minus strand of NC_091120.1, from coordinate 40,110,885 downwards.
AAGCGGATGTAGACAGTATTTCTTTACTAAAACCTTCACTGTGTTTATTTGTAACATAAAATGCCATGCGCAAGAAATTGTAATATAACATAATATAAGCTTTACCTCCCTTCTTAATAAAAAGAATCTTTCTCTTTCTACTTATCACTAAAGGGAAATGATCTGGGAATTATATTGTTTTTCACTTAAAACGAGCCGCCACTGATTGCAGACGAGAGAAACTTGCTTCTTGTAAGAACCGCATATAGATACAGAGTCCGTTCTACCTGCACTGAAGTTGTGTTCACACTTTGAGAGCACGAGTTGCCCACCCATGTACAAGTACAATACAAAAAGAATTCATACAAACTTTCGTCCCCTTTGATATTAGTTTTAAGTTATAGTCATGTTTGCACGTCAAAATGGCCACCTTCAACCTGAATGCAAGCCTGCTATCCTCATGTCGTACTTCCGAATTCTTTCAAAATTACCAGGTGTTTATCAGGTAACTTGGTAGCCGGTTTGGTCACGTTGACGATATATTTCAGTGTTGGGAATGGGTTGTGAACAAACAATTATTGTTTTCAAGTGGCCTTACAAGTGGAATTCCAATGGATTTAGGCTAGAGAACGTGCAGGCCAGCTAATAGTAAATAGGTTGAGAAATATCGCGTTTGTACAGTTCTGTTGGTTTTAACTTGGCAATAAGAAATTATGAGGCAAATGTGTATAGGCCTATGAACTTTTTTAAAAATGATTTTGTATCTCCTGTCCACCGATGAAATGTGTACCACATGTTACTAAACATCTTGTATAGGCCTATGTTAAAATGTACAATGTTACTATTTCTAGCGGTTGAGATTGAGCGACACACCTTAGGGAGTTAGATTATAAGCATGCATTTAATGAATCAGCAATGAAAGTTAAAGATTGTTACTTACAGAACGAAAAATTACCCTATTATAATACACAGTGCACACATTAATTGAAAATAACAGTTGTAAAATGTACTAGAATTAGCGGTAATGACAGACGATACCATTCGCAATAGCAATTCCCATATTATATTAACAAGACTAGTAAATAAGCGTGGATAACGGACCTGGAAACTGTAACTGGTCAGCACTGAAAAAAGAAGATATTTATGAGTATAAATTACATAAGAAAATCCGGATCAGAGTGAATAAGTACACCTGTTACGCCACCATATCTGAAGGATTATTTGTATTGACTAAGGTTAACAACGTGACATATTTTCTGTCACGATAAAATATACAGAGACATCGGTGTAGCTAAGAAGGTAGCGCGTTTCCTTGCTGAATCGAAATTCCGCTTGGGCGTGGGTTAGATTTCCACTTGAGCTCATTACTCGGTTGGTATTTTTCAAAGTTTTTCCCAAACTGTAAGGCGAATGTGAGGTAATTCATGGCAAATACTCGGTCTCATCTCGCCAAATACCATCTCGGTATTATCTGTTCCTTCTACGCTAAATAACCTAGTAGTTGATGTATGTAATATTTAACCCATCGTTCTGATGCCGGAGCATAGGGATCTCCTGACGGAGGTTTCAGTACCTGCAAAGACTTTAGTTACACTTAGGATGGCCTGAAACGCCACCTAGTATGCAACTGAGGTATTAATAGGACGCGAGAGAGGAAAAATTTGGTCCAGAGGCTCTAATTTAAGCTTGGAGGTCTTTAACGTGCAAGAAGATTCATACACGGGATACACGCCTTGAAGTTCCTCCCGGAGTACTTGCACTCTGGATTTTTGCGTCCTGAAAAGTCCATCGACGCCAACTCTCAACTCTAGGGTCTAGAGGAGAGCGCTTTACTCCTAGACCACTGTGGTGACTAGTAGTTGATACAGCATCACTAAATAATCGACTATAAACTATGTACCGCCTAAGCTTTTAAGGTGTTGGTGGTTATGTGATTTTACATAACTGTACGTCATCGCTTGATGAGAATTATCTCAGATAATCATAAACAAAAGCTTCAACTTTTAATGAATATCGTAACCAGTACAAGAAAGTAATTGCAATATTCACTGCTCAAGTGAATACTAATATGTAGACTGTAGTACATATAGGCCTACGATGATAGTCAAATTTCATTATTTATTTTTCCAATAATAATAATAATAGTAATAATAATAATAATAATAATAATAATAATAATAATAATAATGTTGCTGGTCGCATCGGCCCTCTGCTCCTAATGAGAACTGATACGTTGCGGGTTGCATCGATGCGCTCCGGAAGGAGCAAGATGAGCGTAGAATATTACAGAAATTGTAACGAACATTTTTCCGGAATAGGTGTCCAGTTAAGGCTGGTTCACAATAAACCGGGAACGGAAACGACAACGAAAACGAGAACGGAAATAATGTTAAAATAAATGTATTTAAATATGAGCATTCACAATAGTTAATTGTGAATGCTCACATTTGAATACATTTATTTTAACATTGTTTCCGTTCTCGTTGTCGTTCCTGTTCCCGGTTTATTGTGAACCAGCCTTTAAACGTTCCACGTTAAAAATGTGCAAAGAAAATAACGTACTGTCGAAATCAAGAAACGGTGACAAGATTAATACTCTCACAACACTGTGTTCATAACATGATGATGATGATGATGATGATGAGGGTCGCATCGGCCCTCTGCTCCTAAGGAGAACTGTTACGTTGCGGGTTGCATCGAAGCGCTCCGGAAGGAGCAAGATGAGCGTAGAATATTACAGAAATTGTAACGAACATTTTTCCAGAATAGGTGCCCAGTTAAACGTTCCACATTAAAAATGTGCAAAGAAAATAACGTGCTGTCAAAATCAAGAAACGGTGACAAGATTAATACTCTCACAACACTGTGTTCATAACATGATGATGATGACGATAATAATAATAATAATAATAATAATAATAATAATAATAATAATAATAATAATAATAATAATAGTACGAGGCTGCAGTGCGAAAAAGTTCCATAATTTAAACTATTTATTATTATTATTATTATTATTATCATCATCATCATTATTATTATTAAAAGTGGCTGTCCTTATGGCTCATTTATTTTTATATTTTTTCTGTATTGTTTTAAGCCTCGCTGAAAACGCGACCAACGAATTCCTTTACGTTTACCGCATTATGTTCCAGGTTTTTTATTAATAGTGGAGTTAAAACCAAATAAGACTAATCTTAAAAGACAATAATAATAATAATAATAATAATAATAATAATAATAATAATAATAATAATAATAATAATAATAATAATAATAATAGTACGAGGCTGCAGTGCGAAAAAGTTCCATAATTTAAACTATTTATTATTATTATTATTATTATTATTATCATCATTATTATTATTAAAAGTGGCTGTCCTTATGGCTCATTTATTTTTATATTTTTTCTGTATTGTTTTAAGCCTCGCTGAAAACGCGACCAACGAATTCCTTTACGTTTACTGCATTATGTTCCACGGTTTTTAATAATAGTGGAGTTAGAACCAAATAAGACTAACCATAAAAGACAATAATAAAATAATAATAATAATAATAATAATCATAATAATAAATAGTTAAATGGTAGAACATTTTCGCACTGCACTCTCGTATGAATATTCACTAGCATCACGTGTTAATTCATTAGGCTAATTCAGTATCTCGTGATTTTAATACATAATAAATAATTGGTCCCGCCCATTCGCAGTGAGCGGCAGGCTACGGGTGGGGCCGTGACCCTGAACCGTTTTAAAACGGTTGAGTGTTGCATTTTGTCCCCATCAGCTTGCATACTTCTGTATCAGCACGTTTCATTAACGTTGTGGGCGAGTATAGTTTCTCACTCCGGAATCTGATGCAACGTCCCTTCTTATTTTAGATCTCGGACCTGTTTTTCCGGTGTCTGTTCGCAATCCGTATTTAACCGACTTTGTTGCCATATTCCGAGAAGCATTCTGATCGTCTGCTCTCAAGGACTTTTTCCGTTTATTTATTTATTTATTTATTTATTCTGGTGTAGTTAAGGCCATCACACTATAAACAAATTAAAGCCACACAAAAATATACGAGTACACAAGCTGTAGTAACACAAAATTTAGACGAGTGGTTAGGTATCATAATGAATTATAGGCCTATCCTAATTTAATAGAAGAAGAAATAAAGGATATAGCAGAGATATTTGATACGTTTAAAAAAATGTGGATGTGATCAAAAAGTGCAAATAAAGTGAAACTGGAAAAGATCTAGAAGTACAGGGGAGAGAGAAAGTGTATAAGCAGACGTGTAGAATAAAATATAAGTAGGCTATTTATAGGAAGTGAGAAGAGTGACAATGGATTAAGTGTAAGCAGAATAGTGAGAAAGTGAAAGTGAGCGCAAATAGGAATGAGAGAAAATAGTGAGAAAGGGTTAAGAGAAGTGAACAAGTGACAGCATAAAATTAGTACTAACATTTGAACGTTGGAACAGTAAATGAATATAATGAGAAAGATAGGAGAAAAGGTCAAAGAACAAATAGGACAAATAATTGAATGTATGGGTGCTGAGCAATATGATAATTTATAGATATAAATTGAATTGGAGATTTTAGTCAATAGTAGTTGGGGAATAAAGGGGTGTGAAAGTAGTATAGAATATTAGATATATTAGGATTAAGGAACAAATAGAAAATAGCAAATGAAATATAAGAGAAATATTGAAGGGGAATTTGACCAAATAAGAAAAAAGGTACATAGTGTAATTGGGAGTATTGGTGTAGACGTGTACTGCAAATAATGTGTTGCTGTAATAATATGTTAATGGTGACACCGCATACAGAAATGTGAGGTACACCATTACATGTAAAGAAGTGCTGTGACGAAATATATCATATCATATCATATCATATCATATCATATCATATCATATCATATCATATCATATCATATCATATCATATCATATCATATCCTAATTAATTAGCGAATATAAACAAGAAACTTGCAAATCAAGTTTTCAAATTTCGAAGGAAAAATTGTTCCGGGTCCGGGTATCGAACCCGGGACCTATGGTTAAACATACCAACGTTCTACCAACTGAGCTACCCGGGGACTCTACCAAACACCGATCCAATTTTTCCCTCGGTATCCACAGACCTCAAAGTTGGCTGACAACCGCCAAACAACCAACATTGAGTGCACACTAACTCTGTGTGACTTAATTTGTGGTTTTCTGTTCACGAACAGTGACGTGTATTATGCAAATCAAGCTTTCAGGTATAGTAAAGTTGATTTTAATAATTTCGAGGGAAAAATTGTTCTGGGTCCGGGTATCGAACCCGAGACCTATGATTAAACGTACGAACGCTTTACCAACTAAGCTACCCAGGAACTTTACCAGACACCGATCCAATTTTTCCCTTTTTATATCCACAGACCTCAAAGTGGGCTGATAACCGCCAAACAACCAACACTGAGTGCACACTAACTCTGTGTGACTTAAATTGTGGTTTTCTGTTAACGAACAGTGACGTGTATTATGCAAATCAAGCTTCCAGATATACCTCCCTGTAAAGTTGATTTGAATAATTTCGAGGGAAAAACTGTTCCGGGGCCGGGTATCGAACCCGGGACCTATGGTTAGACATACCAGCGCTCTACCAACTGAGATACCGGGGAACTGTACCAGACGCCGATCCAATTTTTCCCTTTATATCCACAGACCTCAAAGTGGGCTGATAACCGCCAAACAACCAACACTGAGTGCACACTAACTCTGTGTGACTTAAATTGTGGTTTTCAGTTTACGAACAGTGACGTGTATTACGCAAATCAAGCTTCCAAATATACCTCCCTGTAAAGTTGATTTGAATAATTTCGAGGGAAAAAATTGTTCCGGGGCCGGGTATCGAACCCGGGACCTATGGTTAAACGTATCAACGCTCTACCAACTGAGCTACCCAAGAACTCTACTAGACACCGAGGTTGGTACGTTTAACCATAGGTCCCGGGTTCGATATCCGGCCCCGAAACAATTTTCCCTCGAAATTATTCAAGAAACTTGCAATTTTAATCTAGAGTAAAAAAACACAAATCAACACTTGTAGCAATATTTAAAAATCATGAAATAAGATAAAATTTTCCAATTTAATTTGAATTGCGATAAAGGCCGTCAGTTCCTGACGTCATTAGGTAACGAATTCCAGAGGCGAGGTATTTCTACAGTGTATGAGGATGATATAAAGACGTTCTAGATGAGGGACAGAAAGAAGTGCTTGATGCCGGTTTCGAAGAGTTGTAAGGAATTGAAAGCGTGATAGCAGATAATTCGGAGTAGAAATATGCATGATTCTACGTAAACAGAAGAGACAGTGAATGTATTGATCTTCGTTCCTTCAGATGCACCCATGAAAGTAAATGGAGAGAAGGCGTCAAATTTACAGGTATTGCAGATGAATCGTAAGCATATATTATGAACACGTTCTAGTCTCTCAGCTAAGAGTGAAAAATACCAAAGTTTTTAACTGTTCCACTGTGACAGTAATCTAGTCCTGTTTATGGGTGAACCTCGCAGCGTGAGAGAGATTGTGGAGTATTGGTGGAATGGCGATAGTAATGGTGACGAAAACGGGGGAACCCCGCGATCGTTTTTCCTACCACAGATATCTTCATGATTTAGATGTGGATCGAACCCGTGTCGTCATGGTGGAAGGCACAGTCTAACCACTCGGCTACTGACTTCTGTCTTCAAACACTGCAATTCAGTGAGACAGGATGTCGAAGTCCGATCCTTCCTTGAAGCTAATTTTCGACTGTTCTGTTCGATATAATACAAAGATGAAAATAAATAATTGATTAAATGGCGATCTTACTCGTGTTAATTGTGTAAGCATGTGCGGCTTACAGTTGTTTCGGTGTTTCTTCACACCATCCTCAGAGCCTACTAGATCTCGGCGTCATCTCGAACTTCGCTGCCTGTTGTGTGGGTGCGTTCGATTGTTGAAAATTGTTGAAATGTGGTGTCAAATAGTATGTGTGTTCTGAAATTGATCTGTGTGTTGAGAATTTGATCAGGGTGTGTTTTGGTGTGTGTATAGTTCATATTGTTCTAGTGTGTTGAGTTTTTGGTTTTTGGGTTGTATGTGTAAATACAGACATGGAAATCCTACACATACAACCCAAAAACCAAAAACTCAACACACTAGAACAATATGAAATATACAGACACACCAAAACACACCCTGATCAAATTCTCAACACAAAGATCAATTTCAGAACACACACATTATTTGACACCACATTTCAACACTTTTCAACAATCGAACGCACCCACACAACAGGCAGCGAAGTTCGAGATGACGTCGAGATCTAGTAGGCTCTGAGGATGGTGTGAAGAAACACCGAAACAGCTGTAAGCCGCACATGCTTACACAATTAACACGAGTAAGATCGCCATTTAATCAATTATTTATATTCAAGTGTTAAAAGTAGTGTACGAAAGATTCAACATGGAAAGATGAAAAGTTGAAATAAGGAAAACTTTTATTACCTTCCTTTATAAAAAAAACACACTAGTTTAAAATCCAGAAAGCACATGACCTGTGCAATAAACTTTTTTTTACAAAGAAATTGTACTTCTTTTTACATCGGGCCGTTGACGACTGTTAGCCTTCGGACGAATGGCGCGCGTCACTAGATTGTGCAACTGTAAATCCTAATGTTCTCGTCCGCGGGTGGCTTCCTTCGCTTATTCTTCGTTTAATTTTTTTAGGTTCCTTGCAAAATGGCAGGTGAACGAACTCGTTGCGAGCTGTGGGGCAGTTGGCTGTGGAAGTGGAATTATAGTGCAGCAATATTGCCCAAGGTTAGCATTTCATTCTGAGGAGGGAGCAGAGGTTTTCGCGACATGTTTATTGTACCACATCACGTACACTCCCTCTTTTGCCTGGCTCTTAACTTTTATTTCCACCAAAAATAATGTTCATTGTGTGCATTTTTCTGTCGTATATTTTTTTCTCTATTTTTAACAGACATAATTTTATAACTGCCTCGCGAAAATAATGGAAAACCTTCTTTTTACTCACCTTTCTAAAATTGCACTCATAAAATGTACCTCAATTCCTAACCTTCCTTTGGATACCTAGTTCTTGGTTCTTCTCTTTTGCAAAAAGAAATAAAAAACGGCTGTTTCGTGTATTGGACAAATAACACTACCTGTGTAAAAAGATATATGGCTGAGTGTTGCTAGATCGTGCGATTTACTTCGCTTTTGTAAATTATTTTTAGTTAAAATGTGTAGGCCTACTTACGAGATAAAGGGATTTTTAAAACTATTTCTACTGACTATATAGAAAATTATACACGTTTTTCCATTTTTTCCCATTTAATTCCCTATTTTCTCCTTGTATTTCCCTTGTTCTCCATGCATAGTAGTGGCAAAAAAATCGGACCGACGGAATAATCAAAGTCCCCGAAATGAACCACTGTGCATGCCACGCCCGCATTCACAAGATAGCGAGTAATCTATTGAAATTGTTGTAGTTTCGACTGCTGACGTAGCCCATTTAGAAAGCCATTAGAAAATAAGTGGTAAAATTCATGTTCTGGGAATAATAAGTTAATTAAGTAGTAAAATATCGCTGCACTCGAAAAGTATTGGGAATAAATTTGAATAAGGAACAAAAAAAGTTTCCTTTCCAGGCAGGATTCGAACCACGAAAGTCTTAGTTACCAGTCTATCGTGCTCTGGAGTGAACAAGGCTCTGAAATCAGCTACAAGGGTCGGTCCGGTTTTTTGCCACTACTGTACTTCCCTTCTCAGTATTCCTTGTATTCCCCATGTTCTCTTCATATTCTCCTCGTTTTCGTTCTACGCGCTGTTCGTCAACAGTTCTACATAAAGATATGCACCATACTAAACTTATGCACCTATCGACTTTTTTGGCAGCTGAGATTGAATACTCGATTAGTTTTTTTCCTGACATCACTGTAGGAATCTAGAAACATGTCCATTTTTTACATATGCGCATGTTGCATCCACTAAAATATTTGCATACGTACACATTTCAACCACAACTCCAAAATTGATAACGTTTCTTCAAGTTTGTTCTAGAAATAGAAGTGATTTATTTAGGCTGTCACGTACGAAATATAAATCAGAAGGTGTCATCATATACAGGAAGTATTAGGTAAGTGGTTTGGTTGAAATAGCAATATACAGTAGGCCTACCTCGTAAGGACACGATGTTAAGGCAGGATCTTGACACCAGTGGATAACACATAGAGGTACTGACATAGGCTACGTCAACTGTCTTAAGTGTTGTCTCAGAGGTTCGGTCGAACCTATTGGAGTATAGTCTCAGTTAATTACATATGTAGGCCTAAGCCAGCAGAGGTGTAACTCAGGCGGTAGGCCTACGTATTTGTCTCTTGATACGGGCTGATTACCTGTGTGAGATTTTTCGAGATTTTCCCCAAGTGTAAGGCGAATATCAGGTAATCTGTGACGAATTTTCGGCCTCATCTCGCCAAATACCATCTCACTATCACCAATCCCATCGATGCTAAATAGTTTAGTCATTGATACAGCTTCGTTAAACAAGCAACTGAAAGATTAAATGTAGAAGTTTGTATAACCGAAAATTCGGTGTCATAGAAATGGCACGTACTTCTTGTTATAAACTTTTTAAGCATTTCGTAACAGTTCAGCTCTTTTATCATATTGCCAATAACATTATCACGAGTGAGTTTCATCTTGTCCATAATTTCACAAGTAAACATAAGCAACTTCGACAGGACAGGAGCTATGTTAGCTTAGATGCTTTAGAATTTAGATTATATGCAGTAGGCCTAGTTGTAGGAGACTACGAAGTTTACGCCTGCAGTTAATTGTCGATAAACTGGGATGTTTATTATCCAGGATGGATGTAGTGAAATCCATTTCGTGAATAATGTTTTTAATGTATTGTAGACTAATTATTAAAACCATGTTTTAACTTCAAATTTTCAAACTAATCCTACATAGTATTCAAAACTGCATGTCCTTAACCTACAAAACGAATAATCGTGATACTACAACCGATCACATTATATCAACTTATCAGACATTGCACTTCATCTTTCTTAACTATAGAAAAAATACGAGAAATTCAATCTCGATAAAAACACATTGGTGGCTGCATATCCTATTTTTTCGTACGGTACTTACAATACTAATGATTAAAGAGACAATATTCAGCTTCAACAAAGTTCCTAATTCTTTATTCGTGCACCTCGTTCTCAAAGTTCTAGTTTAGGTTCATGAACATTCAATTTACTCATATCTACAGTATATTCTGCATACTACAGATTTCCCCACCCATCTCTTAAGGGGAATAGCTCAATATTATACAGGTTTTCGCTATTATTTATTGTAAATTAAATTAAATTATGAGCTAAGAAAATAGTGAATTATATTAAATTATACTAGGTTATACAAAATAATTAAATATAATTTTGACACGCACAGAAAACCAACAAGCGGGAAAACGTAATCAACTGTAGTATATGAAGAGTCCACTGCAAGAAAGATGGATGTCGCTTCCTTGTCGAAAATGAACTAAGATTGTCAATGCATAGCTAAGACATATGGAATGTACATAGAGAGTTATATGACATTAACACTGATAGTCATTGTCCAGTAATGATCGGAAAATCTCAGTTAAGCTTTGAGCGCTAAGCATTTCTCTCTTCTTAACTTTTACAATAAACTGTCTAGCTTTTATTAACCAGTTAATCTTTTAGTACTTTGGTTTTTATTGTATTTGTAAATTTAATATTAATTATAATTATAATTGTAATTGTATTCTTAATATTGTAGTTGTAATCCCCTGGTAGACGGAAGAGAAGGTCTGATGACCTTTGTCTCTACCAGATTAAATAAATAAAATAAAAAATAAATACAATTTCAAACTTTCAATTGCTTCTCCTGCAAAATGTATTCCAAATGACATCCATCATTCTTGCAGTGGACTCTTCATATGACATAATATAGCCCTACAACATATTGCGCCGCATGGAACGCTCCTGCCATCTAACGGTAAAACTTCGCATAAGATATCCCTATTGTACGTCCTTTATGAAACAAAGGAAGATTTGTAGAATTGGTGAACTGATATTTTGAAATTTACTCCAGCACTACACGTGTTTTATCGAACGCACCAAGATCGGTTCAAATTGTAAATTGACACCTTTGTAAACTTGTGAGAGGAGAATTATTCCTTGCCCTTGTCGGGAATCGAAGGTTATATTCATTGAAATCCTTCACGTCAATAAAACAAATTGTCGAACTTGATTAAGAGCTATTTCCTTCCTTCACTAGAGTGGGGCAGATTGCTCTGAACAAAGACGTGAAACCGGATTCTTTTCAAGTGCATAAAAATGTATCCAGAGTCTTGGCATCACCGGATGTATCCTTGAGGACAAAGAATCACTGTTGTTGTCTAGGAATTATCTTCTGTCCCCAGGGCGCGTTATAATTTACCTGTACTTCAATGTAGGCACTCCCAAGCCGCAAATCAACCTTCGGTAGCCAAACCCAAGGTTCCTTGACCTTCCCCATATCCTCAAAAATGAAGGGAGAAATGGATAAGAATGGAAGGAAGAGAAAATACAGGAACCTTCAAATCGTTGACAGTAAACTCAGGCGAGGCCATTGTGCAATTTGTTGCAAAACTATTGCAATTCTTTAAAAGAAAACATTGTAGCCTATTTTTTTACCAGCACCCTCCAGCGGTCCAAGGTTGCATACCAAGGTTTCAATTCACAACGATGTCCCCCGCTTCGTTCTGTCGTCGACGTGTCCTTTGTGATGTACCCCGCCCGAGCCTGTGTTTTGTAATTACGTAATTGAATAGTGCAGACCAACTTGAGGAAACCTTTCCCTGCGCCAGATTGAGGTCAGTGCAGAGAGCCGCCTCATCCCAGACCATTATGCATGCTCTACCGGGTGTACTTGAAATGAAAGATAGGTTGTGAACAAAAACAAGAGGGAAATTTGTAGCCATTCTGACAGTGCTCTAGTAAGAGTTCCTCCTAGGTACAGAGCGGTTATAAAGTCTGGACACATAGGCAAAGGCATCCATTCCACTTATCTTCTTTTAATCTTCCTTCATTTCGTTGCTCAACTTATTCTTTTCTTTTTTGAAGTCTAGTATTCGTGCTTTTCCAATTCACTGCGGGCTAAATCAGGGAGATGCACTATCACCTTTACTTTTTAACTTCGCTCTAGAATATGCCATTAGGAAAGTTCAGGATAACAGAGAGGGTTTGGAATTGAACGGGTTACATCAGCTTCTTGTCTATGCGGATGACGTGAATATGTTAGGAGCAAATGCTCAAACGATTAGTGGAAAACGCGGAAATTCTACTTGAAGCAAGTAAAGAGATAGGGTTTGAAGTAAATCCCGAAAAGACAAAGTATATGATTATGTCTCGTGATCAGAATATTGTACGAAATGGAACTATAAAAGTCGGAGATATATCTTTCGAAGAGGTGGAAAAATTCAAATATCTTGGAGCAACAGTAACAAATATAAATGACACTCGGGAGGAAATTAAACGCAGAATAAATATGGGAAATGCCTGTTATTATTCGGTTGAGAAGCTTTTGTCATTAGTCTGCTGTCAAAAAATCTGAAAGTTAGAACTTATAAAACAGTTATATTACCGGTTGTTCTGTAGGGTTGTGAAACTTGGACTGGATTGAGAGTTTTTGAGAATAAGGTTCTTAGGAAAGTATTTGGGGCTAAAAGGGATGAAGTTAGAGGAGAATGGAGAAAGTTACACAACGCAGAGCTGCACGCATTGTATCCTTCACCTGACATAATTAGGAACATTAAATCCAGACGTTTGAGATGGGCAGGGAATGTAGCACGTATGGGCGAATCCAGAAATGCATATAGAGTGTTAGTTGGGAGGCCAGAGGGGAAAAGACCTTTGGGGAGACCGAGACGTAGGTGGGAAGATAATAATAAAATGGATTTGAGGGAGGTGGGATATGATGATAGAGACTGGATTAATCTTGCTCAGGATAGGGACCAATGGCGGGCTTATGTGAGGGCGGCAATGAACCTCCGGGTTCCTTAAAAGCCAGTAAGTAAATAAGTAAGTAAGTAATATATTCGTCCTACAAATTATAGATCTAGAAGAAAATATCCAGAAATACAATAACTTAAATGGGTGTATAAACAGGTATTTCGGAAAGAATATGAGACAAGATCTAAAAATCAGGATGCATAACATTATATCAAAACCGACCCTTCGCTATGGAAGTGAAACATGGGTGCTAAGACAACAAGATCGAAAAAGAATAGAAGCATCAGAAATGAGGTTCCTGAGACACGTCCTGGGAGTCACATTAAAGGATAGAATGAGAAGCGAAGACATACGGAAAGAACTTAAAACAAAAAATATGGTCGAAGAAATTCAAACATATCAACAACAATGGTATATGCATGTACAACGGATGCCCCCTGATCGTTTCCCACGGCAAGCATGTTTTTATCAACCCCAAGGCAGACGAGATATTGGTCGGCCACAAACAAGATGGACTTCGCAATTCCATTAGTCTCGGAACGGGATCTACCCATCCGCGAGCGGAAGAAGGAGAAGAAGAAGAAGAAGAAGAAGAATAAGAAGACAAATGATAGAAAAATGAAATGATTATTTGAAACGGAACTTCGATTTCGGTTGTCATGGAAATAATTACATCACAGCCGATAAAATCTCAAGTCCATTCCTGTGCACAAAGAAGTCCGCATTTTTACATAACATACTTGGAAGAGTTTATTGTAATCCATGGGAGTAGCAATATATTTATTTAAAAAAAGTAATGTTAATCGGTTACACTTCGACATGAATGCGAAACAGACGCGTGCATAATACATGCGTAATCATAGGAACTTAATATAAGCTTAACATCACTCACATTCAAATGGATAAATAACAATAACAACATTCACGTAATATTCTCATTTTTTTAAATTAATGAAAATTGTTTGTGGTTCAAAAATAGTTATCTAATTGTCCTTTAATAATTCTTTAATTGTCCTTTTAATATTAGTTTGTTTCAATGCATTATTATTATTATTATTATTATTATTATTATTATTATTATTATTATTATTAGTAGTAGTAGTAGTAGTAGCAGTAGCAATAGCAGTAGCAGCAGCAGGAGCAGCAGTAATAGCAGCAGCAGTAGCAATAGCAGTAGCAGCAGCAGGAGCAGCAGTAGCAGTATAAGAGTCGTAGCAGAAGTGGCAGTAGCAGCAGCAGGAGCAGCAGTAATAGCAGCAGCAGTAGCAATAGCAGTAGCAGCAGTAGAAGCAGCAGTAGCAGTATAAGAGTCGTAGCAGAAGTGGCAGTAGCAGCAGCAGGAGCAGCAGTAGCAGTATAAGAGTCGTAGCAGAAGTGGCAGTAGCAGCAGCAGGAGCAGCAGTAGCAGTATAAGAGTCGTAGCAGAAGTGGCAGTAGCAGCAGCAGGAGCAGCAGTAGCAGTATAAGAGTCGTAGCAGAAGTGGCAGTAGCAGCAGCAGGAGCAGCAGTAATAGCAGCAGCAGTAGCAATAGCAGTAGCAGCAGCAGGAGCAGCAGTAGCAGTATAAGAGTCGTAGCAGAAGTGGCAGTAGCAGCAGCAGGAGCAGCAGTAATAGCAGCAGCAGTAGCAATAGCAGTAGCAGCAGCAGGAGCAGCAGTAGCAGTATAAGAGTCGTAGCAGAAGTGGCAGTAGCAGCAGCAGGAGCAGCAGTAATAGCAGCAGCAGTAGCAATAGCAGTAGCAGCAGCAGGAGCAGCAGTAGCAGTATAAGTAGTCGTAGCAGAAGTGGCAGTAGCAGTAGCAGGAGGAGCAGCAGCAGTATTGGAGGATGATTGCTATTAATAGCTTATTTCCTTCTTTCATTAGACATACTTAAATCTTTTAGAAAATTTTATTTATATTTGTAAAATATTTTGACTATTTGTTTAAAAATATAGTAAACCATGTTAGCCAATAAAATTTTATTCTTTAGACTAATAAATAAAATACCTCACTTGATACCTACTATTGATTATATCTGGTTTGAAATAAATTATTTATTACTTCATGGACCTGGGATAAACATAAATACTCTAAAGATAGATGGCCCTGATTGGTTGAAATTCAAATTCGAATAAGATACAGTTTTACAACTTCTTATGAAACAACCTGTTTTCACAGTAATGGTGAAGTAAGCAAGATGCGAATGAGTATTTAAAATCTTCTTTGAAGAACTAGAACTTTTAACGTTTCTGTAAATAGTAAAATTTAAGAAATTATATCATACAATATAGGAATACAGTAGTTATTTTGTGTTAATTCAAGAATAATGATAAATATATATCTACGGTCCGTCTCAGGATTCTGTAGAGTAGAAAGACGAAACAAGACCTCTGCGCAAGTGGTATGTGGGAGGGATAGGGCCAATGAGTTCTCTGGGGAAGGTATTGCTTGTACGAAGCGACCAATCGCTTGCAAGAGGGTATAATTTCTATCTGAACTCTACTCTATCTTCTATCACGAGCATCTTACCCCTTAGCGGACTCGAGCTGATGCTTCCCGCAATACACCCCGGCACAGATAGATAATATGCGCGAAGTTATTCCACAGATTCCTGGGACGGACCATAGTTGTGCTGTACAATTGATCAATTAAATCACATATTTTATTCTTCTGGTAATATAAGAATGTCTTCTGTATGCAATTCAGAAAACAGAAGTAGTTGTAGGTTATATCTTGGTGCGAAATATCTGCATTTTGCACCATGCCATAGATGATGGAACTTCAGCTATTTTAGAGATATAATATTGGTTCTGGAAACAGCACTTGGTAATAGATTCAGCATGTCTTCCATTCTTTGCCTTCCCTGACAGTGGAGCTGACACGTAATTCCGAAACTTTGCATCTATAACACGGGGCAAAGAATCCAAAAATCTTACACCACCTTGGACAACGCGAAAGTCTTAAATCATACTTGAAATTTATCCTTTTGTTTTGATACACTGTGAAAGACTTACTTTGTATGTGGTACGTTATCTTGAACCATAGCTCAAGGAGAAAATAACATAAAACTATTCTCGTAATTTGCAACATGATAGACAAATTGAATTTTTGCAAAACATACAAAATCTACCATTTTGATGTGATCTTTCTATTTTCTTTTCTTTCCAATTTCTAATACATTTCTTTCTTTTGTGATATTCCTGTTTTGCGAAGGAGAGAATGATGTGGTTTTCAGCATATGAACACAATGGCGATAAGCAAAGAAATGTCAGGTTGGGCTACCCTCGACTCCAGTCTTCCGGATTCTGCCACGAGACCATCTAGACTATTACGCATAACCCATCTCCGCCCATTCATTCACGACATTCTCCTGCTGGCAATTATGGGAACAATGCGGGAAGTGAGTTCACCTGGGGCTATTATGCTACCAGCCTCTACTCACCTTCGGTGTGCGTGACCAAGGATACGTCTATTCCACCGAGATGCCACTTCACACGTAGTGAGTGAGAATTATTTTGTTGCAGTGCGGATCATTATTAAAAACTCTGCTGCTATAGCTTTCTCAGTGACACCAACGCTTTCCTTCCGTGTCTCCTTAAATTTTCTCACATGTTATAACAGACATCGACAAATAGTTTTGGAAATACCATACCACCACAGTCTACTATATGCAGTCACGAAGCTCAATACGTAGTAAATATGCATCCATAGATAGTTGCTAACCACTAGGATCGCTAATATCGCCTCATTACAGACAATGCGAAATAATACCAGCACAGTCTATTATTCCTAGCACCCTCACAACTCAAGCTTCGTAACTATATATATATATTAAGTTGGTTATTTAACGACGCTGTATCAACTACTAGGTTATTTAGCGTCGATGAGATTGGTGATAGCGAGATGGTATTTGGCGAGATGAGGCCGAGGATTCGCTATAGATAACCTGGCATTCACCTTACGGTTGGGGAAAACCTCGGAAAAAAACCCGGAAAAACCCCAACCAGGTAATCAGCCCAAGCGGGGATCGAACCCGCGCCCGAGCTGACTGTATATACTAGACTGTGATATCACCCAAAAATTTCAATATCTATATACACTTTTACTACCAATAATAAGATGAAAATCACTGCCGTAGCTCAAGCGATAACGCGTTTACTTATTGATCCGGAGCTGCGTTCGAGAGTGGTTTCGAATCCCGTTTGGGCTTTATATCTGGCTGGATTTGGATTTTTTTCCCAAGGTTTTCACTAACTGTTATGCTATGGAGTATCCTTGAACTCATCTCGCCAAATACCAACTTATCATCACCAATTTCATCAATGCTAGATAATCAAGTATCAATCAGTCAGTCAGTCAGTCAGTCAGTCAGTCAGTCAGACAGTCAGTCAGTCAATCGATCAATAAATCAATCTTATTGTTAAGTAACCATAGTAGGCAAAGTCATAGTAAATATTTAATTACATAAATAAAACATATTAAAATACAATGTTGAGTGTCGAATTAAAGAACTCATTAATATTATAAAACAGATTGGCAATAAGTCAGTTTTTAAAACTTATTTAAATCTCATTGAGCTAACTGAATGGGCATCGCTTGGCAATTTATTAAACATATCTATTGCAATAATGTTGAACCATTGTTTACTTTTAGTCATCCTTACTGTATGGGACTAGTAGCACAGAAGAAATGTCGTCAAAACGTGATGACATTCTCTGTAATGTGAATTAAATACGTCTATACAGGATGTTTCAGGAGGAACAGTAAATATTTTAGGAGGTGGTAGTATAGACGAATTCAAACAAAAAATTCCATATAAAATGTGTCGAATTTTTTATGGGCACAGAGCTGCAGCAGTTAGAATGTAACTCAAAAAGGTGTTAAACAAAGAAAAATGATTACGTTCAATACACTTTCTCTGTAAATGTGTGGTGTGGTATGATAGACAATCAGTTGCTTGGATCTGTTGTGTTATCGCATGGTCTTACAGGGCCCCGATATATAGACTTTCTTCAAAACAAGCTTCCAACATTATTGGAAGACGTTCCTTTGGCTACAAGGATGGGTATGTTCTTCCAGCATAACGGATCCCCTGCACTTTCTAGTCGTTAGGTGATACATAATTTAAACCTGACATTCCCCGGAAGATGGATCGGCAGATATGGTCACGTTTCTTGGCCACCAAGGTCCCCGGACTTTACCCCTTTAGATTTTTGCCTGTGGGGATGGTTGAAAGGCAAAGTCTACAAAGAAGTAAACATAAGCGCCGATTTAATTGTTCGGATTATGAATAATGCTGCCCTCACAAAAGAACGGCAAGACAACCTCAGAAGAGCTATACGTGGTATTGTCAAGAGAAGTCGAAAGTGCATTGAAGTTGAAAATCAACTTTGAACGTAATCATTTGCCTTTTCTTAATACCTTCTTGGGTTACATTCTAACAGCTGTATCTCTGCATCCAATAAAAATTAGATACATGTTATATGGAATTTTTTAACAGCTGTATCTGTACCCAATAAAAATTGAACACATTTTATATGGAATTTTTATTCGAATTCGTCTATACTACCACCTCCTAAAATATTTACTATTCCTCCTGAAACACCCTGTATAGAACTGGTACCAATCGAAGAAACCTTCCCATTTGTGGTGAAAAATATACATAGTTATCTGAAATGAAGGTTACATTATACAAACCTTGATAGAGTGAAATATATTATCTCTAACATTATCTGAAAACTTACCTAACTTGAACCTAGAGGCGTATGTTATGTTGAATAACGTCCATTCAAGGTCCCATATATACGAAACAATGTATGAAACTAATGATTACTGCGAAATGAATAAATTTAATATTCCGAAATGCCCCAATTCCTGTCTTACGAGACCTGGTTATACTATGACGCGTTAGATGGAAATCTGGTAATGCTGTATTTTGTCACGTGAGTCTGACAGAAATGAAAATAAATAATGAAAATTTTATTTCAAATCCCAAACATCTTTATAATCTTGACTATGTTCACAATAACAATCACTAACAGCATTAACATTTCACGCAATTACAGGGATTCAATAAATCTCAAGTTCTTCTTTATGATACAGAGTGAACCGTAAGTAATGCCATTTATTTCGGAGAGTTTTTCTTTGGGATATTTCAAACAACAAAAAAATGTAATACAATATTGCTCGTTTTTGCTTCTTTTTCGAGATAAAAACTGCTTCATATGAAACATTTCATAACGTGTTTTGGGGAAGTCATTGATTGAATTCCCAATATGCTGAGCCAATTTGAGAGAGCATTGTATTGTGATAATAAATGTCTGAAAGAATTTTAGTTTTGTCCTTTAAATGTGTAGAAATTTTATACGAACAAATGTAAATTTTCGTTCTGCAAAGGGATTTTACAATGTGATATTTGTTCGGATGAAATTTCTGCACATTTAAAGGACAACATTAAAATTATTTCAATCATTTATTATCATAATACACTGCTCTCTCAAATCGACTGAGTAGCCTATATTGGAAGTTCAGTCAGTGGCTTTCCCAAAGCACGCTATGAAATGCTTTTTATTTTTTTATTTTTTTACCCATGGCGCTACAGCCCGTGAAGAGCCTAGACCGACTAGCCGGCTGCTGGCCTCACGCCCACATGCCGAAGCAGAGGTGGACGATCATCCAACCAGAATGGAGGTATCGTGTGGTTAGCACGATGATCCCCCCAGCCGTTTTAGCTGGCATTCGCAACCGGATTTCGCTACCTATTGTAGCTTCCCAAGTGCATCACGATGCTGGGTGGACACCGGCCCCATACACTGACCGAAATTTCATTAGAAAATTTCTTCTCCCATGAGGATTCGAACCAGCGCGCATTCCTTAACGCGACTCCTAGGCAGATGCCTTAGACTACGACGCCACGGCGGCGCGGGACATGAAATGCTTTATGTAAAACAATTTTTATCTCGGAAAGGAAGCAGAGTCGAGTAAAATTGTATTAAACCGTTTTGTTTGAAATACCTCAAAGGATATTGACATTACTTACGGCTCTAACTGCATATCTTTGAAAATAGTCTCTTACAATAATTATTTTGTACACTTAAAGCGAGGGAACGACGGTAAAGCTTTGTGATTGTAAACTTTAGCATGAGGAGGTATTTCTTCTGGAATTATTGTTGTTGACCCGGAAATGGTCAATATGTAGGAGCGTGCCAGGTCGTGCTTCGCAAGGTCATTTCATCGCGGTGACAATGCGATTGAAAGCGATAGCTCTGCCAGAACCAGCAAAACGCTCAATTCCGCTATACGAGAAATACTGCAAGTGCTACTATCTGCAACGATTTGGAATTTGCCTTGTGTACAAAAACGGACTCCATTTACTGCTACTCAGGGGTAGGAGCCAACATGAGGCTTCGATAGGTTAGTACTTTTTTTTTCTCTTGTACTGAGGAGGGACCTCAAGGCTTACACTACAGCCTGAGGCTTATTGTGCTTACCACTCCTATTCTGTGAATGATTGGGTAGCTGAACGGCCGCTCTATGAATGAACGAATCTATTATTATTTATTCATTTATTTATTTACTTACTTGCTCATTTATTTATTTATTTATTTATTTATTTATTTATTTATTTATTTATTTATTTATTTATTTATTTATTTATTTATTTAACAGAATATTATTATATATCATATGAAACGAGCAGTGACAAAATCGGGACGGTTGATGGCAGACTCCTCTTTTTGTTAGACGTCCTCGTAGATGCTCCAAGAAGAATTTGTGGACTATTCACAACAGCAATAATAATAATAATAATAATAATAATAATAATAATAATAATAATAATAATAATTATTATTATTATTATTATTATTATTATTATTATTATTATTATTATTATTATTATTATTTGTATGAAATTGTTGCACTCCTGCGCTATATCATAAATATAGAAACTGCCAATGTTTCGGTGCTACGTATTGCTCCTTCAACAGGAAAGACAAAGGTAACCTGTCTATTACATCCATAATCAAGAGCTATTCCCAGGACTAAACGTCAAATGCTACGTGGAGTTGATATATGAAGGGTTCAGAACCATAGTGGGCCAAGCGCCATTTACTAAAACTGTAGAAAACAAAGGTTAAAATGAAGTTATTACTATAATTCAATGGAAACATATAGCAAGTAATATAAAGTATACACATTAAAACTAAATTATATGTCAATCTTCATTAAATTATGCTATTCACTTAACTTTACCCTTGCTTACTCCGTTTTTAATAAATGGCGCTTGGCCCACTATGGCTCTGAACCCTTCAATAAACATATATTACATGTTACATAGGCTGTCTGAAGAAGAATTGCCATTAGTTGTTTCAGAATCATATTTTGTGACTATGGTCACTTACTTCATTTCACCCAAGTGTTCCTCTCTAGGAGAAACATGTCACAATTTACTGTGGACTCTGCCGCAGAGCGTTGTCCTTGGTTGTGGTTTATAGCACACAGTATGATGATTATGATGATTAATGTAACAACAGGGGAAACGGGAATACTCCACGACAACCTACCACCAAACACCGTGTTTGTCCACCAGAAATTTCACGTGGGTCCACCGAGATTCGAAACAGAGTTACCAGCCTGGAAGGCCGATATTTCACCGTCCCCCTTCTCCTAATTTCACTGAAGAAGTAGCCGACGTGTCTAGATAGCTCCGAAACGTTGGACGTCTATACATCTAAAGATGCGGTGCAGGTACTCATATCTTAGCACCAGATGACGAAGAGCTCTTCTGGATGTCATTGGCACAAAATATGATGTCATATTATTTTCAAAAGAAAAGTTACAATCAGAGAAATGTATTCAGAGAATAGTGAAGTAATGTTATTTATTGAACTGTATCATTATTCGTAAACGTGATTTATTAAGTAATTTAGTGAACAATATTACAAAACTAGAAGAAATCAGAATTGAGTGCCTCAGTGCCAGAATTGCCTAAACCGCAATTACATTGAAGAAAATGATTGAAGTCTAAACTTAGACATCGTTTTATTAAATTATATGCTCTCAATTGAATATTATTTCTCATTTACTGTAATCTAATATTTACCTAGTGCTAGTACTTTGGTACACATATAAATGATAATTTACAGCAATTCTATGCAGAAATCAGAGGCTGAAAAATTTGTTTTTAAAGTAGAAATTGTTTTCTGAATACTTTAGGCAACACGAAACGTATTACTCGTACTTTGCAGTTATGTTCCACTAAGTCCTCTTCTTTCCTTTTATAGTTATTCCATGCCTTCCCATACCTTTCAAGTTGTTTTTCTTGCAAACACTATTTCGTCAGTTTTCCATCACCCTCTGGAAGTGAACCAATTATCTCGAGCTATAAATCAACACATCGTTTGAAAACATGTAGGCGAAGTAAACAACCGTCTGATAAGTTTCTAGACAAGGCATCCCTCATGAATACCAGTATTTCTGGTTATTTGTCCAAATTTCGTTAATTTTTGTATGAAGAATGTCAAATTAGCAACTTACAATTTTGTAACGTCTTATTGAAAGAATGTATGTTTTATTAGCACCGATAAACAAATTAACGTCAATTTAACCATTCCCTAGGCATTACTCGTTATTTTATGTAGAGTTATACTAAATATTTATTTATTTATTTATTTTTACTCTGGAGGAGTTAAGGTCATTTGGCAACTGTACAACTTAACGTCAATTTAACCATTCCCTAGGCATTACTCGTTATTTTATGTAGAGTTATACTAAATATTTATTTATTTTATTTATTTATTTATTTTTACTCTGGAGGAGTTAAGATCATTTGGCAACTGTACAACTTAACGTCAATTTAACCATTCCCTAGGCATTACTCGTTATTTTATGTAGAGTTATACTAAATATTTATTTATTTATTTTATTTATTTATTTATTTTTACTCTGGAGGAGTTAAGGTCATTTGGCAACTGTACAACTTAACGTCAATTTAACCATTCCCTAGGCATTACTCGTTATTTTATGTAGAGTTATACTAAATATTTATTTATTTTATTTATTTATTTATTTTTACTCTGGAGGAGTTAAGGTCATTTGGCAACTGTACAACTTAACGTCAATTTAACCATTCCCTAGGCATTACTCGTTATTTGATGTAGAGTTATACTAAATATTTATTTATTTATTTATTTATTTATTTATTTATTTATTTATTTATTTATTTATTTATTTATTTATTTATTTATTTTTACTCTGGATGAGTTAAGGTCATTTGGCAACTGTACAAGTAAAGAAAATGATCAAAATAAAGTTAACATATGTAGCATGTAATACCAGTACATTATACAATACATTACAGTATCATTTACTACCAATATTGGAAAAGAAGCATGCATAAAAAATGCAGAACTTTTTTAAACCACATTTTACGTGTAATTAATAAAAAAAAACTAATTCACTAACCATATTAAGCCTATTAGTCCTACTATATAATACTGTATACTGAATTTATTAACATAGTGTTATATTTACTCTGTAATTTGCCAATTATAGCTACATTTTACATTTTTGGCTATGATAGGCTATCTATACTTAACTCTTTTTAATTTATTTTTATTTGGTATTTTTCATTTATATCTATATCTGTGTCTTTTATTTAGGTAGTACCTATTTGTTTTTTTTTTTTTCATTTTTAATTTTTAATTTGTAATTACACTTATATCTTGAATTTGTTTCTGTTTTATCTCTTTTTTCATGTTATATGCAATTCTGTGTTTTTTTTAAACAAATCTGTACTGTCTATTGTAATTGGGGCTTTGCCCTGTTATAGACATAAATAAATAAATTAATAGATAAATTAATTAAATAAATAAATGAATGAATGAATGAATAAATTAATAAATGAATGAATGAATAAATAAATAAATAAATAAATAAATATATTTGCTGACAGTTGACAAAATTCTGAGGTCTTCACTACACTCGGAAGAAAAATTTTATATGTTCAGTTTCGCCCATGCTAATTTTCAGATGAAAAAAAGATTGAAATTATGGCTGATATGAAAAAAGGTTAACTGAATGGCATGGATTCAAAAGTGCCCAATCCACAGTACGAAAACCACTGTTATATTATGTCTGGAAATCCAGGTAAAAATTATTACTTTTAAATAATGGTCATTTGTTAAGGTAGGCCTTATTTGTGAATTTCCAAGTTCATTCTCTGAATAAAATGTATGTACGAAATACTTAAATTTTATTCGCACTTTAGAATTATGATTTGAAATGTAAACTAATTCACTAATCATATATTTGCTGACAGTTGACAGAATTCTGAGGTCTTCACTACACTAGGAAGAAAAATTTTATATGTTCAATTTCGCCCGTGCTAATATTCAGATGAAAAAAAAAACATTGAAATTGTGGCTGATATTAAAAAAAGTTAACCGATTGGCATGGGGTCAAAAATGCCCAATCCACAGTTCGAAAATCACTGTTATATTATGTCTGGAAATTCAGTTAAGAATTATTACTTTTAAATTGGTCATTTGTTAAGATAGGCCATATTTGTAAATTTCCAAAGTGCCATTGAAGTCAGGTCATTCTCTGAATAAAATATATGTACGAAAAACTTAAATTTTATTCGCACTTTAGAATTATGATTTGAAATGTAAACTAATTCGCTAACCATATATTTGCTGACAGATGACAGAATTCTGAGGTCTTCACTACACTCGGAAGAAAAATTTTATATATTCATATATATTTTAATGTACCGAAGTATATATGATATTTCCATGCAGATATTCTGCGTCATCATCCGTTCCATTACTCTTTCATCGCTTTATATATTCAATTTCGCCCGTGCTAATATTCAGATGAAAAAAAAATTGAATTGTGGCTGATATAAAAAAAAATGTTAACTGAATGACATGGGGTCAAAAGTGTCCAATCCACAATTCGAAAATCACTGTTATATTATGTCTGGAACATCAGTTAAGAATTATTACTTTTAAATTGGTCACTTGCTAAGGTAGGCCTTATTTGTAAATTTCCAAGATACCGTTGAAGTCAGTCCATTCTCTGAATAAAATGTATACATACATGTACGAAAACTGAAGTTTCATTCGCCGTTCAGAATTATGTTCTGAAATGTATTTATTGATGATTGGGATTTTTTTCTAAAACATACGGACGCCTAAGAATTAAAAAAAAAATAATAAATACGGACAGCAGGACAGACCTTCAAAATACGGACATGTCCTGCTAAATATGGACGTTTTATTACACTAGAAATATTTCTTCAACGATTTCACTGTAATCAATTAAGTTGACTGATCTTATTTTCTCCTTCAAATTTGTTTATCGATTTGAGGCTTGTCAGAGATCACAAACGCTGATTAAATTAAAATAAGCTCCTTGGTAATCGGTGAACATTTGACATTAGTCAAGCTGTCTTGATCTTGGTTTCGTGAATCCGGACGTCTGATTCGCTATGACGTGTGTCTCTGTACTGGGAAGCGAGCATGACGTTGTCCGGGTCGGGATAATAAACACAATAAGGTATCGTAGTTGATCATAATACAGCGTGGTGAATCTAAAAATAGCTGCAACATCTGTTACAAAATAACGCGGTAAAAAGTCAAGGTCCTTGCATGTTTGAATACAGCCCGAGGGCTCGCAGACTGGCTCGATGCAACGCAACGATGACGACGTTAGCGCGATCAGTGGGCCATCGCCTAGCCTCGAGCACTGGACTAAAAGGTCAGCAACCTGCCGTCTCCACCGCCGCCACACCGCGTGTTGTTAAGTAATGGCTTTACCTTTACAGCTCTGCCTCATGTTCTATAAACTGAACGACTCATCTTCAGTGGCGTAACAGACTAACGGGACCATTGCAGCGTCTTTTATTCCTTTCCTTTTTGCTTCTTTTTTGTGTTTTATTTAGAAAGGGTCTTTGAACTTGGGTTCTTTCATTATGTATACCACTAGTGGAATCAGGGTAAGAGGAAATGTGTGTGACTCCTGCAGTACCCAACCTTTTTTTTTTTGTACCTCGTTCCTAACGGTGTTTAATATTTCAGGCAGTCGTTGCGGTGTGTTTGTTTCGAAGACAGGTGTCTCTACCTCCTCCCCTGCTCGAGTCTGAATTCGTTCCGTAGGCGTGGGGCGGTGTGTCCAGAACGAATGCCGGGTTATGATTTTCACAGACGCATCAGAATGATATTTCGATTCTGTCCTCCGAAAGTACCGTAGTTAATATGTGTGGAGATGAAATTTGCAGCAAGACTTTTTATGGCACATACCCATAGAATGCCACTCAGTTACGGGAATGAAACTACAGTTGTGCAAGTTTGAATGTTGTTGTTGTTGTTTTCTAATGCCAGGCGTTTGACAATAAAGTCATTTGACTTCTTGCACTCCAATATTTTTCAAAGATATTATCATGACCAGCCACTGAAGCACATATTTTGAGGTGTTCCGAATCCATTTCTTGGTTTGAGTTGCACAATGGGCAGTTAGGGGACTGATATATTCCAATTCTATGCAGGTGTTTGGCCAAACAATCATGGCCTGTTGCCAATCTAAATGCAGCTACAGACGTTTTCGTGGTAAATCGGGAATTAACTGTGGATTTTGATGCAGAGAGTTCCATTTTTTCCCTTGGGATTGAGTTATCAAATTTTGTTTGTTGAAGTCTAAGTATGTAGTTTGAATGTTTCATTTTTGTTTCGGTTTACAAATGGAGAATAAGAGTCTGCTATAAGTCATGTAATTATTAATAAATGACATGCATTATATTTTCTGGAATAATTCTTCTCGGATTCTCAGTCAGGTGAGTTTGATTGTTGCTTCCAAGATTTCGATGACTAGCTCTGCCATCTTCTTCAGAAATCTTATCCTTGGCTGAGAACCCGAGAAGAATTATTCCATATCCAACGTCGGGAAAGCCTCAAGTCCTACAATATATTTTCTCTTCTTGGGAAGCGACATTCCGAAATTAGTCCCAGCTCACAACAAATTGTTCACTATGGTTCACTCAACGTGTATTGTAAGTGTCTATTATCACTTTAATATTGCAGAACTTACGGTCACAAATCGAACGAATGATGACACAGATCTGTAGTTGCTCTCGATACCGAGATATTACCGAGAAAGGCCTCACGGTACGGCTGATTTTGTACGCAACATCGGCGCCCTCATGGCCGCAGTGAGGGGAGATGGCATCATTGGTCGTGGTTACACAAGTTACATTGATTCATGACCTAACTAATAAAAACAGGAGCTTTCTGCTACGTGTTATTACAGTAGTAAGCAATTGAAATTATACCATATTTTGTTCCACCACGGATCTCGAAATGGGTGCCCATGCTTTGTGCGGGGAAAAGACGTATTCTACGCCAGAAAATAAGTATTATATCCAGTAATGAATTCTGGAGGAGGTAATAGTGGTGGTAGTAGTAATAGACTAGTAGTATTAGTAATGACAGTAGTGCTGGTAGTAGTAGTGGTGGTTGTAGTAGTAATGGTATTAGTAGTGACAGTAGTGCTCGTAGTACCGGTAGTAGTGGTGGTAGTGGTAGTTTTAGTAGAAGCAGTGACAGTAGTAGTGCTGATAGTAGTAATGGAGGTGGTAGAAGAAAATATGGAAGGCTAGTGAATCGGCAGAATTTCACATAGAAAGTTGACAAATTATTCAGTTCAATTAAAAAAAAAACGTTATTCTACAATTTGACCGTTAAGCTTAAATTAAGAGTATTTCGAGACATGTTTTGCCTTGCTTAAGGGTTTTTAATCATTTTTTTTACAAATTGAAAAAAATCTCTGTAATTGAAGTTGATTGCGATTTGCAGTTCTCACTTGATTAGTTGTGTCGCGCTCCTGTTATAAACATCTGTTCATTTATTGTTCATGAGAGAAAACACTATATATATATATATATATATATATATATATCTGTCAGCATTACTACCTGGTAAGGTTAGAATAAAACTCATCAGTTTTTTCCAAATTTCCAATATTAAAATCTTTTATTTTAACCTGGTCAGTATTGAAATTCATTTCCGCTAAGCATTCACCTTCTGCGGCTGCCTCTGTGGTCTGTTGGTCAGCATGCTGGATTTTAGATCAGGAGGTCCCGGGTTCGATTCCCGGGCTCGGCGCTCGGTGAAGAAGAATAATTCCCTGGGTGTCTAGAGTCTGGAAATTTGTATGAATGTGAATGTGATTGTGAGTGTGTCGGATTAATATTAATTAACCAATCACATCTTTATGCGTCTCTGGAGCAACAAAATTCGTCATGTAAATCATCATTCACGGCAGAATTAAATGTTTCAAATAACGTTTCTACATTATGAAAAA
This sequence comes from Periplaneta americana, assembly GCF_040183065.1. Lineage (NCBI taxonomy): Eukaryota > Metazoa > Arthropoda > Insecta > Blattodea > Blattidae > Periplaneta > Periplaneta americana. The sequence goes on along the minus strand of NC_091120.1, from coordinate 40,082,514 downwards.
ATAAGGGAGGAAAGTGCTCGAAGAAAAGAAGGAGCCGGGAGATTATTGAAAATTAGTGCCAAAAGCTGGAGATCCCGGGAAATACGGGAGGGTTGACAACCCTATTAGTAGTGGTGGTAGTAGTAGTAAGTAGTAGTGATGGTGGGAGCAGTAGTAGTGACAGTTGTAGTAGGTAGATGTGGTGGGATAAGTAACAGTAGCAGTAGTAGCCTAGTATTTTATTTAATGTGCATTAAGCTGCAGAGATCATTCAGCGTCGGAATTCAACTGGACGAGTAATGATCGACGAATTTTATCACATGCCGTAAATCTGCGACACATGCCTCCCACCTTTACTTCCTTCCCGGAGGAAGCCATGCTAAGCTATGATCGTCCTTTAAAATCCTCCATGGGCTGTTCTACCGTTCTTGATGTAGGCCTAAAAGAATGTAGCTTGAAGAAACATGTCATTCAGTGTAGTTATGAGGATGAGAGAACGCTCAAGGAAGAGAATTCTTTCTTTTCTGACGAGAAGTGAACTTGTAAATTCTGTCACAGCAATTAAAGAGCCAGTCCAGGAGCCTTGCTCAGCTCCAAACCTGCGGTCACCTTCAATTAGGCTGTATTAAAATACATCAACTGTGGTTATACGGAACGATTTAAAGCCACATTTGGCAGCGTGTGGGTTGAAATATTTCGCAACTTCTGATCAGGTGTAGTCAGGCTGTAGATCCTGTCCCTTTCTTTCATGTGTGGTCAAGTCGGAATACTTTAACTGGCCAATTTCGACTGAGTGGACAGTTTATTTCAGTTTCTATTACGTGGCCACACCTGAACGAGCAGACGCAATCCCGGCCACACCTCGCGACTAACGTCTATGTCTGGCCACACACAGCAGAAGGAAAAAGGACTACCGCTTATTCCACTACAATAGTTACTAGAGAAGAAAAACAAAGCTGCCTTAATTAACATTGAATAATGCATATGTGGTAGCTCTGAGGTAAAGTGCGAGCTGCTCCTTCAAAGCGGTCCGTGGTTCGATTCACGGCGTAGGTATTGCCTACCGAAATGGATGGTCGACTGTTATCTTGTGATATCTCCGCGGTGACTCTGCGTTGTGTCAATCCCGCATCCAAGGAGGCTCGCAATGTGTCGATGTCGAATTTGGATTCAGATACAATACCCTGCCTTTGCTACAACGCAGTGGTCTGTAAGTCGGTACTACAGGGAAGGTAAAATGGAGAAGAAAGAAAGAAAGAAAGAGAGTAAAAAGAAAGAAAGAAAGAAAAAGAAAGAAAGAAAGAAAGATGCTTATAGTTACAGGAAATAATTCGTTAGGGGGCCTACATATCAAAGTTTTCTCGTAGACCTCATTCATTTCTATTCATATTATTACAATCTTTTTAAATTAAGAGTTAAAATAATGATATTTCACTTCTTAAATAATAAAATGTTATTTAGTATTTAGCCTATTCAGGCCTGCAGAATCGCAAGGAGGGGAACTATGACCTCAGCCTCACTCCACTTCTATTGGGGATGATCGACTTCCGCCCCGAGAATGAATGTTGATGCAGCCGAGCGTAAAGGCTGGTTCACAATAAACCGGGAATAGAAACGACAACGAGAACGGAAATATTGTTAAAATAAATGTATTTAAATGTGAGCATTCACAATTAACTATTGTTAACACTCACATTTAAATACACTTATTTTAACATTATTTACGTTCTCGTTCTCGTTGTCGTTTCCATTCACGGTTTATTGTGAACCAGCCTTAACTAGAACGCCGTGACCGCACAGGTAGAAAAGGTGGGTGGGGTAAAAAAGGGGAGGAAAGTAGTCGCTTTCAAGAGCTACATATCTGCAGGCCTGGTCTATATAGACACAGATGAAAATTAGGTAGGAAGGCAGGTAGGAAGGTGCATGAATGAATGGTCATAATTAATATTGTTGCATAGATTAAATTTAATAACGAATGGATGGATTAAAGGAAGGGAAGGATATATGAAGAGTCGATTGGATTAGTGAGAGAGAATGATTGGATGGGTGGATAGACAGATGAATTATAAGAATGAATGGATCGAATGTAGGGAGGAATGAATAGATGTACGAGTATGAATCGTTTAGAGTGGCCGGTTGTGTGGATGGATGAGTTGAATGGATTACAGGGAGAGGGTATGAATGTGAAGCAATCATACACAATCCATGCTGATAGCACTTCATCTCTAATGTATTTTTAAGTCGTTGAATGCATTCCGTGACGATTCAAAATCATAAAGAAGCCATGGTACGAAAGCCTTGTTGACTTAGGCTTAAATAGCCTACATTAATTTTTTAGACTGTTAGCTTAAAAGATACCTAGCAACCGTACTAGTAAATATTTTTTTGGATTTGTAAACAGCAGTTGTCTTGGAAACTGAAATAGGCTACATTTATTATCGAACAAAAGATAATGGAGTTTATTGCTGTATATCTTTAAAAGAAACTAAAACAATATTAATAGAGCATAAATTCCTAAGAATTCGTTCGTATAAATTCCAACTTTTTACGAAGGCGCCAGTAATCACTCTTCTCGGCAAAGAGCATTACCAGAAATTTCTTTGAAATGGATGAGTACTCCTATTAATAGCCCACATTAATAAGAACATAAAAACGTTCCTTGCTTTTTACCTAGAATAATGCCGCCGCGTTTCGCGGGCGGAGCTTTTCCCCTTTTCCGTTGAGCGTCTGTTTTACCTTTTTTTTTAACTTAAAGCAGAGCTGGGCACCGGGAGCGAATTCAAACTCTAAACGGGGACGCTTAATATTCATCCGTCATGGCATCAACGCTGCGCAGTGTTCGGCGGGGAAGAAAGAGGTTGAAGAGAAATCATATGGCTCCCTGTGAGAGAGTAGAATCCGCTCTTGGTGCCCAACCCTGACTTAAAGTGTACTTATTCGAATGTTTAGCAGCTGACTAAACAAATTGATTTACGGGATCGCGTGATTGCACGCGCTGAGCAGTATTCTGGATCGGACAGGCAGTATAGAGTTCAGAAATAGACTATTATAGTCCGGGTCAGCTTACTTCATACCCTAAGGGTGAAATCTAACCATTTTTTCCCCCCATTACTACATATGCTAGTGGATTGTGGCGATTTTCTAGTTTGCAGCTTGGATTTTCTTTTGCCAACTTCGTTTCGAATTTCAATATTGACAAATACTACAAATGGTAGTGATTTAGTAACTGGTATGTTGGCAGCTGAGACAGATATCGACAATATTTGTCGGTACTGGAGTTCCATGAAATTAAAATTGTACTAGATTTCTGAGCTGGTTGCTGGAAGCTAGTGAAATTTGCACATACTAATAATTAATTAATATCAGTAGTAATATTAATACATAATAGTTACTTTATGTGTTGCGTTGTGGTTATAATTCAAGACTATAGTCAGGTAAGTTTTCGGAGTTAGTACTAATTTCATGTGGTCAAATAAAATATATTTTTAGGTTACGTCTCGTGAGTCAATTGTTTAGTCAAACCAATGAATTTCTTATTGTCAGACAAAATACTTGAAATGTTGATCCCTTTCTCGTATAGTTTGCCAACGAAATATGTTACAAATTATTGAATTATTTAGAATAACCTTCCAATATAAAGTACGGTAAGTAAATAAGTAATTTAGTACGTAGGATCTTGTGGTATCTGGTAACAGTTGGCAACACTGATAAGATGGCAATATTTGCTGTTTAGGAACTGTTCTTATGTGACCCTCACTATAGCTCTTACACTGTAATGTATTTCCTAGTAGGTCCGGTTCTCTTTCCGGCTCTTATCCTTAAAAAAATGGAAAGTTCCTGGCATGAAGTGGCGAAAAAAGGAGTGAGTCAAGTGGCCAACTGGCTTACAGTTCACACAGATCCTTCCCATAGTTACAAAATCCCTTACAAAGTCGTGCGCTCGCGTAATTTTAATCATATTTCCTCCCCATTTCCTCATTCGATTTTATTCTCTTCAGTAGGACGATGTACTGCGGAGCGAGACAAGTGGCCAATAGGCTTGGAGCTCACATAATCAATCCAAAAGTCTTCTTGAAATATACGAGATCGTGCCTACCTAGGCATTTTTTTTCTCTTTCCCAACTTCCTCTATTGTCACTGTTAAACAGTTTCGCTGTTACATTTGCCAATTTGATAAAATATCGTTAAAAGTACAAAAATGCCTCATTAATTAACATCCAAGACCAGAACCGACGTGAGACCCACGGCACGTAGACCTTCTCGTATTCAGATCATCTGCACCTCGGACAAGACGTCCTTCAACAAAGCAGCTCTCTCGCCGCGGTTTCTTCCTGGCGTGTGCTCACGTTGCGACACTTAAGGCTGGTCCACAATAAACCGGGAACGGAAACGACAACGAGAATGAGAACGGAAATATTGTTAAAATAAATGTATTTAAATGTGAGCCATGGATGAATATATAATAGGATGCGAAACTTACTGAGTTTCCCGTAACACATACTAGAGGCGCTGTTGTAGAAATTGGCCTTGCTGCCACCTTTTGGGGGGAGGGGCGTTATTACATCTAGCAGCGCACCAAGTAGCGAAAAGAGTAATTACTCCATGCATTTAGCAGCGCACCTGGTGACGAAAATGTTAAACTGTGCAGAAAGTATTCCCTCCCACCCTCATCGATATTCAAAACTAACCCAATTTAAAATAAAACATTTACATTTTTATTCCTCACAGCATTTTCTACTGAAAATTCTTAGCGGAGTCAACAGGAAGATAAAAGAGACGATCTATTTTACACTACCCGATTAAAATATAACCAGACAGAGACAAAAAATAAAGCAAAAGGTTAGATAATTGGGATTGTATTCTTTGGGTATTTATTGTACAGCGCAATGGAAAAGTCTGCAAGAACTACTTAGATAGATCAATTTATTATGTTACTATTACTTTACAATACATTCAACAACACTATTTTTACAACGTCCATAAACATCACAGTTTAACATACGCTGCTTATACACACGTAGTATCACTTTATGTTCACTTATTAGCAAGTTTCTGTCTGCCTTCTCGCTTCCTCGAGCATTATCTCGAACTGATAAATAGAGAACTCTGGGTAATGTACCCAACACGTAGTTCTAATGTTCAACACCTACGACGTTGGGCGCTGATCATCTTATTTCAGCCCCCCCCCCCGGCGCCAGATGGTGCTGACCGCAGTTTTGCATCCTATTATATATTTATCCATGTGTGAGCATTCACAATTAGCCTAACGAGAAGCTTGCCGGCGGTCGGGAACGGAAACGTGAAAGTTAATTGTGAATGCTCACATTTAAATACATTTATTTAACAAAATTTCCGTTCTCGTTGTCGTTTCCATTCCCAGTTTATTGTGGACCAGCCTTTAGGCCTATCCCGTATGCGATTCAAAACAGTATTTTCCAAGTTTCCTCACACTTTTATTGAATCTCAACAGTGCAATTTTGCGAAATGCTGAAACTCACAAATTTCCATGTGTTCAGTTGGCTATGATCGTAATTGTAAAATGAATTACTAGTAGGCCTGTATACTGTACATGTGAGGTTTTATGCTTAGCCTTTTTCTCTTTAGTTGAATTTAGAAGATAAAGTAGCAAATATAATTTTCTAAACCAGTGTGTGAAATTACTTTGTTGAGAAGTATTTTACTAGAAATATATGCCGGAACCTGGGGCTGAAGGAACGAGAGCGTGGCGTATAAGAAAGCGTACAAATGAGCCGCTGAAAATGCGCCAAAAACGAAAAAGAACAGCCTGAAACGAGTGCAGGAATGCAAGACAAGGAAACAGGCATTTCTACGTTAGAAAGTGTCAGTGATTTAGTGAATGTTCTTCTTTTACCGCTAAAATCGAGTGCAATGCCTGACCTAACTGGTGTCATTTAGAATTATATCGCAGTCCATCATAAAGGCTTTGAATCAAATAAACTGCCCGTCACGTATTAGATACCTGTGGTTGGGTTCTAGCTGTTACATCTACAATATTATCAGTCAGTTTATGTCACTTGACATGTGTCAGAGAAGGAACAATAATTTTATTGTTACATACATCTTAGGTCTGAGTAGTGAATTAAGGTATTTTACTCGTCAGCGATGTAAGCAATAAAGGGGGAAAGAGACTGGCCAGCCTACCCCATTATCTCCTGTCTTAGTTGCCTGTTGAGTTGTACCTTATTGGTGTCACTTATGAGGTACCACCCAGTCTTCGGACTGCCGACTAATCTACATACATATTCTACCACTTTATCCAATCACTAAATTTGTAAATTTTGTATTAAAATAAATGTAAATGTTATTACCAGATAAGATGTTAAGATTAGAGATTAATTTCTAGATTAATTCAAATATTGTATTTATTTATATTTATATTCTCACTTATTGTAACAACGATGTATATATAACTCATTAGAAAACTGTTATAGCAAAATTTGTATTGGAAAAAAGCATGTAATATTACATTGTAATGGAGCATGCTGACTATTTATAATAAAATAAAAAAATAAAAAATAAAAATAAACACCCATACATACATGCAGTACATACATACATACATACATACATACATACATACATACATACATACTGTACATACATACATACATACATACATACATAGCCTACATACATACATACACAGTCTGCCTCGGTAGCGTATTTTGTATAGCGCTGGCCTTCTATACTCGAGGTTGCGGCCCAGGTCGGTGGCATTTAAGTGTGTTTAAATGCGACAGGCTCATGTCAGTAGATTTACTGGTATGTAAAAGAACTCCTGCGGAACAAAATTCCGGCATACCGGCGACGCTGATATAACCTCTGCAGTTGCTAGCGTCATTAAATAAATCATAATTTATTTACATACATACATACATACATACATACATGCATACATACATACATACATACATACATACATACATACATACATACATACATACATAAATACTTACATACGCGGAGTATATAATTTCTATAAAATAGTATTAGATAAAAACATTGAACTTAAATGTCATATTTCAATTGCAGACAGTTGCGAATTTTGCTTCAAGGACGTAGTAAAATACAAAGTTCTGTAATATTCGTTGCTTCGATGCTGAGTACTATGTAGATAATTTCACATTTTAAGTATAGTCTATATCAGAAGTAAATTCGGACCATGGGAGTTGCTAGCGGAAATTTCAATCCAAGGCACTGAAGTGTGTAATGAAAGTCAGGCAGTTCTCCTAAATTAAAAGTGTAACACACAGTACAAATTTCTCTTGACCCGCTGACACAATTTTTCAAGTAATTATTTGGTGATGTTACAAGCTTACTACGCAGGTTATATTCTGCGGTTTGTTTCGCCTTGATGGTTATTTCTGTAAGGAACATCCTTCTCACATTCTCTACAAACAATGCAAAAGGAAGAAGTTCGTGTCTGAAATGTTAAGTACTAGATTTTTGTTTCTGAATGAAATGTCTGTGCAAATACTTTAGGGTGATTTATTACCAACGTAACTCAGTGGCAAGGAACTGGAACCTTGGTCCTAGATTACGCTGGGATGTGAGTTCGAATCCAAAATTGGCCTGAATGTCTGACTGAGTTCTCCCCCTCCCTCCCGAGGTTTTACTAGGCCTAACTGTAAAACGAATATTCATATCATGTAATCCATGGTAAATCTTGGGTTTCATCTCGCTATCACTGATTTCATCGATGCTAGATAACTTCGTAAATAACGTTCTTAAATAATCGATTAAAATGATGAGCAGAGACACTGGATAATATTTGAAGACATAAAGATAAAGATAAATTTATTGTTAGCAAAATGTATTTATAGAAATACAGAATCCATGTTCTAGCTCATCGCTGAAATAGTAAAACTATAGCTAAGGTAAAACTATTGCTCAGGGAACAAACTTCAACTATGTAACAGAGGTATGCCCTATACAAGAAACAAAAGATATTTAAAACTTAATCCATTTTGTATCTTTCGTACACTACTTTTAACACTTGAATATAAATAATTGATTAAATGGCGACCTTACTCGTGTTAATTATGTAAGCATGTGCGGCTTACAGCTGTTTCGGTGCTACTTGACACCATCCTCAGAGCCTTCTGTGTCTCGGCGCCATCTTAACTTCGCTGCCTGTTGTGTGGGTGCGTTCATATCATGAAGAGTTGTGTCAAATAGTGTGTGTGTTCTGAAATTGATCTGTGTGTTGAGAATTTGATTAGGGTGTGTTTTAGTATGTCTGTATATTTCATATTGTTCTAGTGTGTTGAGTTTTTGGTTTTTGGGTTGTATGTGTAGGATTTCCATGTCTGTATTTATGTTATTGTATGTGTGGTTAGCATTAGTTATGTGTTCGGCATATGTAGATGTATTGTGTCCTTTGGTTATTGCTTTAATGTGTTCTTTGTATCGAGTTTGGAATGATCTGCCTGTCTGTCCAATGTAGAAACTGTCGCAACTATTGCATGTGAGTTTGTATACGCCTGTGTGGTTGTATTTATTTGTTTGTATTGTTTGTGAGTTGAGATGTCTTTGTAGTGTGGTTTCTGTTCTGTATGCTGTGTTGTATTTCTGTTCTCTGAATGAGGATGCGGTCTTGTGTGTGTTTTTGTTTTCGTATGTTAGTGTGATGTATTTCACAAGAAGGCTCTGAGGATGGTGTCAAGTAGCACCGAAACAGCTGTAAGCCGCACATGCTTACATAATTAACACGAGTAAGATCGCCATTTAATCAATTATTTAAAACTTAATTGTAAATTCACATAAAAATAGTACAGTTTTAAAACTTACAATTACCCTTACACAAATACAGAAATCAATCAATCTTCTTAATATATCCAGCTGTTTGCTGACAACATAAAGTCCACTATAGTCCACTGTAGTCTATTCAGTTGTTATTTTTCACGAGAAATGAGGGGTATTTTGATCGGTGTTCATTATACAGGGACATCATTTTATTTTTACTTCAATTTTTATTGTACCTGAGTTTTTGTATGTACTTCACTCCCACCCCTTCTACTAATGAAGTTCAACCTTCCTGCACACAGATCTAAGACCGCATATACAGTCATAGTAGCCTTACGGTCATAGTAAACAGTACGTTCCAAAAATATGTTCGCGTTTTCCAGTGACGAAAGAGCTTTCAGTATTGAATCATTTTCGCACAGGTACTGTCGTCCATTTGCCTACGTCCTATCCCGGTTTCCCCCACCTGCTTTTATTCGCCAGCTAGTGGCTGGGCTGTCGTCTTAGCTCTTTTGTGAGAACATTAATTTCTGTTAGAAATTGGACGTCTACGTAATATTATACAACTGTTTAAAATAACTTAAATAAAAGGGCCTCGTTAAGTAATTAACTGTCACGTGATTTTCTCCCTTTCTATGACGCTGCGACGTAGCCACTTGGACGGACAGTAGATAGTATGTCTGAGTAATCTTATCTTTTCTGATCGGGCAGAAGTGAAGTTTGAATTTACTGTACGTAAGGTACTCTTTTATAGAATAAGTACAGAATTATTTCAACATGAGTTACTAGTTACGAAGGACGAAACTGGTAATTGGGATTAGGTACAATATTCTATAATGTGATAATATGCACATTAGAACTGAAGCCTGTATCAAAATGAACGGCCACCATTTTCAAAAATGTGTTTAAATACCCATATTATGATTATTTTTCAATTTAACTTCATTCTCTACATTGTACGCTAATGTGCTGTAGACGGTATAATATACACGGCATAATGAATACGTCCGAATGGATAGCTCAGTTCGTGAGTAAAAACACTCATTGTTAATACTATACTGTATTTTGATTAAACAAAAACCTAATGAAAATGATCAAACTCAAAAGCGCAATGTTTCCTAGTTTACGTAAATGGATGAACTACTTTTCTTCCCTCCTATACCTAGCAAAGTGATCTGTTTGTATATTACACCAGTATCATCGAACTCCAGTTGTGGAAGGGGGTAGCAAACGGTATTGATCCAAAGGTATAGCCAGGTTAATATAAAAAATGTTAGTAAAAATAAAATGATGTCCCTGTAGATGCCCGTTGCTAGTAGCCAGAGTTGGGGTGTAGTCAATATATACTGCAGGGCTGTGACTTCTGCAACTGGTACTGATTCTTTTGTGGTTTATGTATGGACAGTATAGAAGAATGTGTTCCAGATCTTCATCATGATTATTACACCACAGACAAGTAGGATTATCAGAAATGTGAAATCAGTGTAGGTATAATTGTGTGACAATGTGACCTGTTCTGGCTCTTGTTGAAAATGTTTGAACATGTTTGGGCAAGTTTTTGTACATTTCCAGGTTATTTGGTTTCTTTTGTACCTACTTACCTACTTCGGCTTACCTACTTCTGAAAAGCAAAAGTCCAATTTTTCGCGAACAACAATAATAATAATAATAATAATAATAATAATAATAATAATAATAATAATAATAATAAATTATCTAAAACTAGTTTAACAATGTATAAACATCTTCAAATGCAGAATATTCTAGTTTTTTTTTTAAATTAATTTTAAACATTTTCTCCAATCTTCTCTGTTAACCCACTATCCTTCCTCCAATCTTCTTTCCCTCATTGTTGTTTTAATTACATGAATCCATGTACATTAGGTCTCCCTCTGTTCAACCTCTTGGGCGGCAACCATTCCAACACTTTTTTTGGTAATCGTTCTTCACTCATCCTTTTTACACGACCGTATCATTGCAATTACTTATATTCCACATAATCCAGTATTGAAAGTTTTACTCCCATTTTGGATTTTATTATGCTGTTTCTAATTTTATCTATTTTTGATATTAAAACCGATCTTCTTCAATAATCCATTTCCATACCTAATAATTCAGAAATTGATGTTTCAGCTGCCAAGTTTCTATCCCATTTGTTGCTGTGCTTCTTATTATTGCTCTAAACATTTGTGATTTATTTTCTTTGGTAATACTTCTGTCCCAGAGAATGCTACTTAAGGTTGATATTGCTGATTTTCCCATTGATATTCTTCTTTTGATTTCATGATCTTGTTTCCCATCTTTGGAAATGATTACTCCAATATATATTTATATACATCTTGATTACATAACTTTTAACACTGTATCACTTCGGAATATGTATGATATGAACTTTCTTGTGTTAAATTTTAACGTACTTTGTTAACATGTTTCGACCTATTTTGGGTCATCTTCAGAACTGGTCGTTGTTGGTCTTGGCGCCTCTTGTTTCCTGTGAGGGTGCGTTCGTAGTGTAAAGTCAAAGAGTGTATGTGTTTTGAAATTGAGTTGTGTGTTGAGAATATCGTTGGGGTGTGTTTTCGTGAGTCTATATATTTCATATTGTTCTAGTGTGTTGAGTTTCTGGCTTTTTGGTTGGATGTGCAGTATTTCCATGTCTGTATTGATGTCTCTGTAGGTGTGGTTGGCATTTGTGATGTGTTCTGCATTTGTGGAGGTGTTTTGTAATATCATACATATTCCGAAATATATTTATAATTTTCGCAATGTTAAAATATTTCCATATCTTCTTATAATACAATCAAGACTTGAGTTTTATCCTGTATTGCCCTGTAATTGGATTTGTCCATGTTAACAAATAATAATAATAATAATAATAATAATAATAATAATAATAATAATAATAATAATAAACCACCGGCGTGGCTCAGTCGGTTAAGGCGCTTGTCTGCCGATCTGAAGTTGCGCTCGGGCGCGGGTTCGATTCCGGCTTGGGCTGATTACCTGGTTGGGGTTTTTCCGAGGTTTTTCCCAACCGTAAGGTGAATGCCAGGTAACCTATGGCGAATCCTCTGCCTCATCTCGCCAAATACCATCTCGCTATCATCTAGCTCATCGACGCTAAATAACCTCGTAGTTGATACAGCGTCGTTAAATAACCAAATAAAATAAAATAAAAAATAATAATAATAATAATAATAATAATAATAATAATTTAGGGCCTATTTGTTTGTTGACTGTTCTCTTATTACTTTCGATATCAAGGCTTTTCACATTTCACATAACGCAAGTTCGTACAAGGCTGCCACAAGACGGCATTCTCATGATATAATTAGAATGACATGTGATTCAACAAAGGACGTAACGCTGAAAACTTAGAAACATCCATGTCCAAGTCGGAACTCAAACCAACGATCGTGTTTTTCACACAATTTGAAAGCTGCGCGCATTGATAATTATGTACATCACGATCAGTAGTAGTAGTAGTAGCAGTAATAGTAGTATATGTCAGAGAAGTCGTTACAATCCTTCATCCATTACTTGGAACCTTGAATATTTCTTCCAGACTAAAGCGACTGCTCAGAATTGCGACATTTTATTTAATGATACGAAGACAAAAGCACAATCTGTATGCTTCCATTGAGAATAATTACATGTGTTTCTCGTCACGTTGGTGTAATGGCATGCGAAAATTACAGCGTGCGGTCAGGGACGGCGTAACGCACTCAAAGAGCCGACAACATTGTAGCTCAGAGCAAGTCAGTTCCTCACATTTGTTATGCTAACAATGTTCAGAAACTGTAGAGAGTAGACACTACGAGAAATCAAGCAACTCGTGCCCTCGTGCATTCGATTCGAGAAAGATCCAGTAAAGCTGTGATGAAGGAATTATAAAACTAATTTCTTACGAGAATTTCAGTCCTCCTATCAATTTCATCACCATTGTTAACACCATCATTACAACTTTCACTATCATAATCATATTTTTACCATCCATCACCATCATAGTCACTCTTACCTTTCTCACAACCATTTTCTCTATCACCATCACTACAACGACTATCACACTATCACAACCATCAACAACATCTCTGCCACTTCCGTCATCAACAACATATCATCACCACTATAGCCATCAAAATCTATCAACACATTAACCATCAAAATCATCACCATTATAATCTAAAAATATCAATACAAAAGACAAAAGTGATGGCTTTCAGAGGAAAACATCCAGTTAGAAGTAAAATAATAATAAATAATACTGTTATAGAACAGGTGAGCCATTTTAAATACCTAGGTTGCGATATTACTTATGATTATGATAAGGATATGAATATTAAAACACAACTCTTCCAGGCTATATGTGGCACAATTGCCAAGAATTTAAAGAAGAAAACAAGGAAAGAAAAGCAAATCAAATTTTATAACACAATGGCTAGCTATACCAACTCTCTTATATGGATGTGAAGCGTGGACCTTGAAGAAAAATGGTATTAATAGAATCCAGTCGGCGGAAATGAAATTTCTCAGAGAAGTAAAAGGATGTACAAGATTGGATAGATATAGAAATGATGACATAAGGAATGAACTAAACCTGCTCCCAATTATAGATAAAAAAATAAATATAGAATTCGTTGGTCGAATCATTTAAAAAGAATGGATAAGGAACGAATACCGAAACAGGTGTTGGATTATAAACCACAAGGGAGAAGAGATACTGGTGGGCCAAGGACAAGGTGGAAAGTTGAGGACGTAACAGGAGACTCTCCTACTCCATGAAGAGAAGAAGAAGAAGAAGAAGATCATCACCCATTATTATCATAATAATATTGTCACCATAAGATCCATCACCATGATTATTGTACCATCCTCCACTGCAATTTTTTTATCAATAACATCACAACCATCACCACATTATTACAACATCACACCATCTCTGACACTACTACCACCATCAGCATAACTATCACCACTACCACTACCACAATCACTATCACAACAATAAGAACCACCAAAACCATCACTATCATCACAGTTAAAATCATATTGTCATCATTCGCATACATCATTATCACTATTACCTTACATCACAGCAATTTTTATCACCAACATCATTATCAAAACAGCTGTCATCTCTACGACCAGCATTACCATCAGACAGGAAAAACTTTTCTCTCAGCATCGTTTCATTCACGATTATCTTTTATAATAATAGGGCCTAGTAATAAAAATATTAATAATCGTGACGTAAATAATCCTGTTATTTCATCATCCTTCATTCTGGTTAAGAATGAATATATACCACGTCACGAAGAAGACTGTAAATGTCTGAATTAGCAGATATATTAGTCTTGCAAGGTCCCTGACATTTGTATGATTATATACTACAGCCAGTTGTTTATACGGATCATCATTGGACGAGAAGATTATTTGCACTGACCGACAGCGCGGTAAGAGCTAGCAAGCCGGATATTGTAATCCGCACTTTGGATATGAAAACACGTCATGTAACTCAGGATGAAGCGTGTAGTCAGCTTTGGGTGTGTAACTAACAGGAGCTAACAAGTGATGATTTTGCAATTAACGAGAACCGAATTTTATGGTGGGCGATAAAATCCTGAGCATGGCTTCCTTCGGAAGAGAAGTAAAGCTGAGAATCCAATGTTGTAGGTGTATAGAGGTGTTTTCGAGCGGGACATGGAGCATCCCAAGGCTCGGCCACACAAAACGCGGGTTACCGCAGCGATCAAACCGTCGCGGGACATCGCGGCGGTCTGCAATCCGGTGACACCAGACATAGCGCTGCATCTTAGCGATCTAGTGTGAAGAAAAACCATCTAAAAGGTATTCTAATACCGAGAGAACTGGCTTATGCGTGTCGCATGGGACTCGAATTTGGGAGGTACGTGGTTCGATTCCCGGAACGACCAACCTGACTGTGGTTTTTCCGTGGTTTTCCACAGTCACTTAGGCAAATGCCTGGTTGGAATTTTCATTGCCACGGTTCATTTTTCCTTCCCCTCCCGTGCAGGAATAGAATTTATATTTCATATCATTCATCTTCTTCATCTCATACACAGTCATTACTTTATTTTTCCATTAACACTAATATTTAGGCAATTGCCATTGTCTCAATGTAACACGTGCTGTGCTGATCATACTAATTCTACAATTCCTTTAGTTGTGAGATTGTATTCATATCTATTAATCCGTTTTTTTAAGTTAATACTTGTATACTAGAATGTACAGAGTGATTTATATAGAACTGACACATTTCTTTCATTAATTGTTTCAAAACGAATTGTGCTAGTGACAACTTATTATACCTAAAATGTAGAGGAATTTTGGGAGATTATTTACCTCTATAGCAAATGTTGAAAATGTCCTCCATCTTGCATAAGGCACAACTCAACACGTCGTTCCATGTTACTGGCCACTCGTTGGAGGACTCTGTTGTCAATAGCTTGAATCTCCTGTGTGATGTTGTGCTTCAGATCGTCCAATGTCTGGGGACGTGTGGCGTAAACCCTGTCTTTTAAGTAACCCCATAGAAAGAAGTCC
This sequence comes from Periplaneta americana, assembly GCF_040183065.1. Lineage (NCBI taxonomy): Eukaryota > Metazoa > Arthropoda > Insecta > Blattodea > Blattidae > Periplaneta > Periplaneta americana. Next base: position 40,067,205 of record NC_091120.1, on the reverse strand, counting down.
GGTGTTGTCAAATCCGGAGATCTCGGTAGCCACAGGTTCCTGGAAATTATTCGGTCGTCAAAGAAACTTGCAATTAGTTCCATGGATACATTTGATGTATGGAATGTAGCACCATCTTGCTGAAAATATCCTTGACTCAGCTCTACATCGTCCAGTTGCTCAACAAACTCAAAGACAAACGTCTTAATGATTATTTGGGTGACTGCTCCAGTCGTGCTCTTACGTCAACAACAACCGTGGGAAGCTTAGATGAACGATGCTTGCCCTTTTCACTCACCAGAGATCCAGTTGTTTCCAATTTGTTTACCAGTCCCAGTATTGTGTTTCTTTTGGGAGGATTGCGAACACCAAATTCTCTCTGGTATGCCCTTTGAGTAGCTTTAATTGAATTCGTAATCCAGTATTGCTTCACAAGGAATAGTCGTTGATTTAATGTGTACTGCATTTTCACGTTGACACAAAATGTCGAAAACAGCTGCCAACAATAGGAATAAAACATAAACATCTGCGCATCTAGTGCTGCCAACAATAGGAATGAAACAAACATCTGCGCATCTAGTGACAAGGAATCGAAACTCCAGAATATTCTGCTTAATTTGGTGCTAAAATTGGTTCAGTGCTGCCAACAATAGGAATAAAACATAAACATCTGCGCATCTAGTGACAAGGAATCGAAACTCCATAACATTCTGCTTAATTTGGTGCTAAAATTGGGTCATTGAATGAATTTCCAACGGAATAATTAAAGAAAGAAATGTGTCAGTTCTATATAAATCACTCTGTATTTTCCTGTTTGTGATTATGTATTCAGTCTCTTTTATTTATGAAATATATATATTTTTTATCATTGTTATTTTAAAGTTAATACTGATTTTGTATATGTATTCAATCTCTCTTTTTTACTTAATTATGTTTATTATTATTTTTAAGTTAATATTTGTATACCGGTATATATTTTTCTGTATGTGATTTGATCCTGGTTGAGTGGAAGAGAAGGCCTGATTGCCTTAACTCTGCCAGGGAAAATAAAACTATTGTTATTATTCAATAGACATATTCAGGTCAAGACGCATGTCTTCATCCGCTTACGAGAGGGGACTTCCTCTTCGCAACCGTTCCTGGATTCCCAGCTTTCCGCAATATCTCTGCCAGGATTCATTCCTTAAGAGCACTTCCAAGGGCGCTTCGACACCTTGCAAGGGCCCTGGGAATGGATTCTGTGCAGTTTGGTCACCTTGGTATGAACTTGGAGCGGGAGAGGGTAGGAGACCCCAATGGGTGAGCGGGTGAAGGGTCACATGCGGCCGTTGGGCTGGTACACCTTCATCCTCATTCATCCCATAACATTCGGGGTACACAATAGGCCTCAGTATGGCCGACGTGCAAAGAGTCGTCCTAACCCGCCCGTAGCCACCGTGACCTAAAGTTTTGTTTGTTTTCATCTCAGTTTTTTTGTTCAAATCATGATGTCCAGCTCTGATGAGAAAGAACTTCTTCTGTTAACACTGACATGAGTTGTGAAAGAAAACTAGGACGTGTGGTGGGTGTACGAAAGCAATGAAAAGAGGGAAGGTCCTTGTAGTTCGGGTGGCCTGTATTGTACAATAACACGTAGACTACTCCCGTACTTTTTCAATTAACTTCTTAGTGACTTATTCTGCCATTCCGTACTGCCCGTGCGGCAAATCTGTCTCCACACTCGTACACAAACTGTCCGCTGCTTGCCACGATCTACACTAGTCCGTCGCTTCAACCCGTATTTTGTTTGACAGGGATGATAAAATATTACATAATGCAAATAATTGAGCGGTAAATAACGTCCTCGTGTGGTTTCTGCGAACGCCAACGAAAGAACCAACTGGCGGGCGATTATATTATGTATTTATCGAGCCTTAGGAAGTACATAACGTCATCAGCAGCGAATGACAAGATGCACACGTTTAAATGTAGCCGACCTGCAACGTGATTGGCTGCCGGAAATAAGACCGACGGGACTAGCCTATAATACGTCAAACGTAATCATTTATACTACGACAATAACCATTGTCATTATCAATAATCATTATCAATAATTGTCTTATATTATCAATAACTGTCTTATTTTTTTATACTTGGTATGCCTCATTTATTTTGACCTGCTGTTCACATTTTATTATGCTTTTTTCTTTCTTTCTCTATGTTATATATTATGTCTGATTTCTTCTTACTTGTTGTTTACATTTTATTATTATTATCTTATTCAATTTTGTGTGTAAAATTGTAGTGTACTTTGTAAATTTGTAGTGTTTTTGTAACGCAGTTTTTACTCCTATTTGAGTGTTAGAGAAGGTCGTATGGCCATAACTCTGCCAGGTTAAATAAATCATTATTATTATTATTATTATTATTATTATTATTATTATTATTATTATTATTATCATTATTATTATTATTGTTTATTTTAAAATTATACAAAATGGCAATTTATAGGTTGACAAATCGAACTGAAACCCTGACCGAGTTACTACGTGAGCGCTGGCTGTCTTGGGGAGGAGCAAGTGAGAAAGCACGGGGGGAAGGGAGAGAGCACTATGCACTATGTACTTGCAGGTCAACTCACAGTTTGTCAAACCTGCTAACAAAAGCATTAAAAGGTTGACTAGTTGCCTGCAATGCTAGCATAATGGAACCTTCCTAGCCGACAGTCGAGGAAAAAATGAAGAATCCGTTATTGTGGTAATACTGGAGAGTGGTTCTTCTATTGGTCGTGATGCCCACACACACCCTCTCAGATATTTACGTGGTGATTGGTGACTGAATGACGAGGAGCGAGGGAGAGAGAAGAAAGAAAGAGAGAGATTCCAGAAGTTGGCGTGTTTTACGGGGTTTCACTTGAAGTTGTCAAACTATACCTGCTACAAAGTTTTCCACAATGTCTTTTCTTACAAAATATATTTCATGTCAAAAAGAAAAGAAACGGGAATTTCTCTGGTAACCTGATGAAGATATATATATATTTTTTTTCCGAAACCTGTAAAACTCATGAGACGTTGTCACATTTAATGACACCTATTTTTCATTAATCATAATTTTAATCATAACTTTTGATCCACTTTCCATACTGCATCACTGGGAATATCCATTCCCGACAAACTAAGCTGCATCACGAACGAATCTCGGCCCTTCCTAATTGTAGTTGGAGTTCTACAGAGCAGTGTTACATCCCCCACTCTGTACGAAATCTATGTGACAGATATTCCCCTCCCCAATAATCTGCTAATAAGATTGGCAGAATATGCAGACGACGCTACGTCGCCTAATGGGCCACCCACCCCTGACTACCCTCCACTAAGAAATTAAATACTCAGACAGTAGATAATTGGACCAATACGTAGGATATCACAGTCAACACCGACAAAACACATAAGGGGCAAATCGCAATATGGCGAACGTAGAAGCTCCGCCCACGACCCCTTCCACTTTTCCCCTACTAGCTCACCAGACACTCTACGTGATAGGCGAGTGTTGTGTCCAATGCACATTTCATGTGGGTGGGGATAACTTCCCCTACTGGCGTTCGCTATGTTGCGATTTATCCCACATGACTTATATACGTCTTCCGTCCAAAACTCTGAACCCAGGTTCTCCACAACAAACCCATCGTAATACTCACCTTTCACTTAGACGAAATTTCACATCTAGGCCTGTCTAGAAATATCCCTCAACTTCGATCCGTATGCATACACACATCTATCTTCCTCACACAAACCCCTCCTACGACCCAATCAGAATTCGAAGCCCGCGAAAGAATCCTCCACCAAATCTTCCACCTACACAGACGCACCAGAAAAAACACAATTTACACTACAATAAAAACTAAGTCACTCTTCAAACATCTAAACCACATGAACAGGGAATACACACACTCGGTAATCAACAGCCTATATACACAACACGTCTTTGCAAACCCACCAAACACAAACAAAACAACATGGATAAACTCCTCTACAACTACCTCCAGCCCTAACCACCAAACTAAAACACACACAAACAAAACCGCAACCATCTACGTATATTGAAAATTTGTACGGAGACATGACAGCAACAGTGAGGCAGATCAATAAAATAGCTCTGCCACCCTGAAAGTCTTCATAACCATCCAGACGTTTGTGCCACCAGAAAGGAAAATTTAACTTAATAAAAAAAGATATTATGTTTTATGGTAACGACGCTCGCAACTGCCGAGGTTGTATCAGCGTCGCTGGTGTGCCGGAATTTTGTCCCGCAGGAGTTCTTTTACAGGACATGAGTCTGTCGCACACTTAAATATAATATATAATACCATCGACCTGGCCCGAGATCGAATCCGCAACATCGGGCGTAGAAGGCCAGAGCTATACCAACTACGCCAACCAGGCCGACAATAAAAAAATAAATAAACTGTATAAATATACGTATATGTATATAATACATAAATAAATAAAGTGATATATATACAGCATAACGTCGTTGTACCTGCAATAACTCCTGCAAAATATAATTTTTTCAGTAGGAATAAAAAACACATTTATTCATCCTATGGCAGCCGTAGGCCTACATAGAAGACTGTGAGTGCTTACATTTTCGAAACGAAGAAATATAATTACATATAGGAGATTTTATTATTTGCTGTATCACTATTTAAGTTATTTAATAGAGCAAAAATCTGAAAATCGATAAATACGTCACATAGGAGTTATTCCAGGAACAACGACGATACATAAACACGTTATCCCTCCTGCTCCATAATCCACTACAAAACAAATAAGTAATAGCGAAAATTACCAAATTACACCGAACAAAATTAAATCAATCGCTCCAGTTCACTTCACCTTCACACCTACTGGCACATGCCAGAATAGTCTCATATATGTGTATACATATTTATTGTTAGTTCTGTAAACTGGATTCTGTTAATGCCGTTTGATTCTTTAGTACTCACAACAAAGTAACGTCTTCTACCCCCTACCCCTACAGTGCACGTGCGGCTTGACTCGCCTGTATTGTGTATTCCGGTTTTCAGTGGTATTCATGCTGAAATAGTAGCTACGCCGTCATCACAAATTAGAAACTCGTTTGCGATGTACCCGCTACTGCTATCTCTGTGCCTTGTATACATACTTACTAGCATAGGATTGGGAAGGGGATGAAGCACTGAATGTAAACACACCTTCAAAACATGACGGTATTAATGCAATAGATTGTACAGTGTCTGGAGAGAGCATCATGCGTGTGAGCTATTCCATCTCAAATCGACCGAAATATAGCTAGAGAAAATTGACCGTACAATTTCTAAATACAATAAAATATTTTTTTGTACGTAGAGAACTGTGATACAATGCTTTGTGCAAAGTTTTGAGGCATCAGAACTTCATAGTGTTTAAATTAAAAATATTTAAATTTATCGTATTTTCATAAAATTTGTAAATTTAAACTGTTGTAGCTCCGAAACCCTTTCACCCAATGATCATGCTTTATTTTGATGCTGAGAAATTAAAGTTTATATTGGCATATAAACAGATTTTCTTACTTTTTATGGAAATGGAGAAATTTAGATTTTTCCTCATTAAGACGCCTTTGCCAAGGAAAAAATATTTAAAAAATATATAGTTAGATTACACATTGAAAGTACAAATAAACACATATTTTTTACTGATGGCACGTTGATAAGAAAGTATTGAAAATATCAAATAAAGAAAATAAATAGTACGCGCGTGAACTAACCAGTTGACTGCGAGGCGGGAGCTAGCCGAGGTAAGCAAGGCCAGGAGACATAAACACGTGATGTGTCGTCTAGCAGTCATGGTTGTGGTAGCTTTATCACAGGTTTTCATAAACACAGGAGTAAAATGACGCCCAACGCTCGCGTATCTTCAGTTCTCGGCCAGTGCGTGCGGTACTGCGCCGTTCAAGTCTAGACGTGTGAAAATAATCTATTTAATACCTTCGAAACTTATTGCCGTACCACTCAGCAAAAAATGCCGAATCCCTCTTAATAATGCAAGGTTTTTTCTCAGTATTTTTTTTTACATTTTTACAAATTGGAAAAAAGCCTAAAAGTAAGTAAAATCAGATTATCTGTCTCTCTGCATAAAATAAGAATAAGGACTACTTATTAACATAACCTACCAAATGTCAGCTTCAAAATGAGCTCTCGTTCAATGTTCTGCAGTAGCCTAAATGGTTCCAGAGTTCTGAGCACTGAAAGAGGCTTGTTTTTATAAAATACGCTATATTTGGAAAACCGTTTGACTTTCGATGGTATATTTTTGAAAATGCACTCTCCTCAGCACCTTGTATAAATAGGGAAAAAATTAGAATATAAAAATTGAGAGGTTTTTTTTACTGATAGATTTCATATGGAACAGCCCGTGTGTAAGATCCTATAAGAAATGTCAATAAACCATATCATGCTATACTTCTAGAACGGAACGTTTGAGTCATTGATGATTATAGTTGAGGTACAGGCCTATGGATGTTGACAAAAATTTTCACTTAAGATCGAAAACGTTAAAAATAGATTTAAAATCCAGTAATTAATAAAACGTGTCAGTTGCAAGGCAGCGTTTATTTTTGTATGTATATGTTAATCATGTGCAAGCGAGAAAGAAGGAATAAACATAGCGCTGAAGCAGAAGATGGCGAGTGCAAGACAAACACGGCTGAAAGCTTTGTATGGAATTCTGATTGAACCGGTGTTATATCAGAAGATGGCGCCTCTTGGTCACGTGCAAATAATTTACCGATGCGGCGCCTGAAATTGAGCGGGTTGCGTGCACATACATGCATCGTTATTACTGTTATTACGGAGAGCATTGCAACCTTGGCACAACTCTTCAAGTGGTCGACATTTTCAATCTGTCCTTCAGGTTGCTGCAGTCGCGATGCTGGCTGACTACTCCTTACCCGGAGGGAATGCTACCATTTGATATGCAACCTTAAGTATGCCCATTATACATCGCGTGTGCTACGAGAGACAAGAAGAAGACAATAATTTATCATTACGACAAGTAGGGGAAAAAATTACTACCGTTTTAATATCACGGAGAAAATTTTGAATTAAAAATCTTCAACAACGCTTCCGCCTTGCTATTGACTAGGCTATATTGACGTCATGCTTGTGCCGTTGATTCCTTGCTCAGTGGTTGCCAAACACCACGAAATTGTGACGTAATAGAAACGAACCCGCACACCACTATCGCAGTGAGAGGGGTGGAGTGGGTATGTCCTCAGGTAATGCAGTGAATGACAGTGCAGAGACGGACTGTAACCAGGAAACAAAAACATTATATTTTCTACTTATTAACTACTCCTACTTTTTCCGTGTTAAATTTTTATCCTCCAATTCATTACTTTTGTATTATTAATATAATAGCATATATTTTCTTATTTACCATAATTATGTTACATGTTTAGTTAATATTTCATTATAGCCCATGTAAATTTGTTAATGTGAATGAAGTTATTTTTATATTTATGTATGACATTCCTATTTTTGTCATTGTTTCAATATGTATTTTACTTCTGGTAGTGTGGAAGAGAAGGCCTCATGGTCTTAACTCTGCCAGAATAAATAAATAAATAAATAAATAGATAGATAGATAGATAGATAGATAGATAGATAGATAGATAGATAGATAGATAGATAGATAGATAGATAGATAGATAGATAGATAGATAGATAGATAGATAGATAGATAGATAGATAGATAGATAGATAGATAGATAGATAGATAGATAGATAGATAGATAGATAGATAGATAGATAGATAGATAGATAGATAGATAGATAGATAGATAGATAGATAGATAGATAGATAGATAGATAGATAGATAGATAGATAGATAGATAGATAGATAGATAGATAGATAGATAGATAGATAGATAGATAGATAGATAGATAGATAGATATATAGATAGATAGATAGATAGATAGATAGATAGATAGATAGATAGATAGATAGATAGATAGATAGATAGATAGATAGATAGATAGATAGATAGATAGATAGATAGATAGATAGATAGATAGATAGATAGATAGATAGATAGATAGATAGATAGATAGATAGATAGATAGATAGATAAATGAGTGAGTGAGTAAGTAAATAAATGAATGAATGAATAAATAAATAAATAAATAAATACATAAAAAGAACGTGTACTTTACATCAGCAGATATTTGAAATTATAAAAATGTACCAGGCTGGTCATGAAGTTATAAATTACACTACATATGTCGAAAAAACGTCGAAGTATTTTACCCCGATTAAGATAAGACATAGAAGCCGATACTTTTTATTCTATTTTTTATTTAATTTAACTAGCTGTTAGCTAGTGAGTACAAATTAAAATTATAAAACAAAAATGTTTCTAGCCATTATCGTAAGAGCCAGGCTCGTGTACGGTGTGCTCTTAGCCAATAATATAACAACAAATTTACAAGGACAGTTTACTAAATACAGTAACTTAATTCAAACCAATAAATAACACACAAGAGAAAAAAAAAAGGAAAAGAAGAAAGAGAAAAAGAGAGAGAAAAAAATACATTTAATATAAATTGACAATCAAACAGAAGCCAGTGATATTCAATAAAAACATGAATATAGTCGACAGAAATAAAGGGTAAAAAATACACACATTTGTTAATATTATATAGGCCTATCATGAATAATTTTATAAATATATTTTTTAGAAGCTTCAATTTTAAAACATTTCAAATTTGGAAAATGGTTTGTAATTTTATTATAATGAATATATTACAGCAGCATTTCGTCAGGCAGTTATTCAGTGTTCGAGAAACAAAAAACTTGTTTTAAATAACATTTTATTCTGTGAGGAAGCTCCAATTTGAAATAATGCAGACTTCTTCGTCGAACAGTTTTTTCCAGTTCGCCAGAAATGTTTTATTCGATTTAAGATTTTGTTTTGTCTCGTAGATAAGTGACCTAATTCGCAGAAATCTTTGGCTTTGTAAAATTGGTCATGGAAATCGTTGGGGTTGATAGCCCTACGCACAGTTCCACCTCTTGTTGTCGCCATTGAACACTCTATTTATTAGCTACATACAGAATGCGACCCAGTTAATCATTTTATGCAAAGTCAAGGAGCTCGTTCTCTAAATATGCGAGTTCCTGCGTCATACACCCCACACAACTCAATCAGGTTTCAATTGCATGCAGCAACATTAATCATGAATGAAAAGAAACACAAAGGAATGGAGCATAATAAATACTGTAGTACAATTATGAAATGAAATATAACGATAAGAGATTAGCATAGGCCATAGGGTATAATACAGGGTGTACCTTTTATGAAGACATAAAATAAAAACGTGATAAAATGAGAACTGTTGCTATTTATTGTTAAATAATGTGTACATGAATTTATAGAAGAATGGGAGTTTTATACAAATTATACCTCAACGTGTCCACCATTGCGAACACGACACAGTTCATATCTTGAGGCTAATTTCTCCTATGCGTGGTCTAACATCTGAGGGGTAACTTTTTCAAAATCTGAGAAAATCTTTGCTCTGAGGTCATGAATATCTCTGCTCGCTGTGCATACACATGAGTCTTCACGAAACCCCAGAGGAAGAAATCGGGTGGTGTCAGGTCTGGGGAATTTGGAGGCCACACTAGTTTCTACCAAATGTGTTATCCAGATAATCACGGATATCTGTTGCCCAATGGGGTGATGTACCATTCTATTAGGAACACGATACCCATGTTGTTTTCTTCTTGCAGTTGTGATTCGAAAAAGTTTTTTTACCATGTCTAGGTATGGTCCTGATTGAACTGTTTCCTCTGCTATGATAAACGGCTCATACAGATTATAGCGATTAACCACGCACCAAACATTAACTTTAAGACTAGCCCGTTCCAGTTCACCTGAGACATGCGAATTTTCACGTCCACATATGATTGCATTATGGGTATTTACTCGCCCATTGACATGGAAGGTTGCTTCGTCAGAAAATATCCATCTATTCAAGAAACATTTTCTTTATTCGGTCGTTGCTAAGTAACTTCTTTTGTACGAGATCGAGCGTATGTGCTTGGTTTCCGCACAAAACCAATCCGCGGAAAGTCTAAAATTCCACATTCCGTATTCCCAACCTAACACACATAACAATTTCCCTCTTCTTACCGCTTAAGTGACATATTGATTTTACTGCTTTAGGCTTTTAACATATTATCTTTAGAGACGCTCAATATAGTAATAATTATAAATTGGAAACTTACCACTGCAATTTCACCTAAATTGCACTGTTAATTATTGTTTTTAAATATTTGCAAAAATTAAGTAAACTCTACAACTCCACTAAAGTTACTGCATTCGTGATGCAAGTAACATTAAAGAAGCCGTGAAAAAATCAACAAGATTCCACAGACTGGGGGAAAAAAAAAGACAGACGTATATCACGGCCTGCTGGAGTATAGTAAACACAGAAAACATTTTAAAGCAACAATGTTGAAGATAGATATTTTTGTTTTGCAAATTTGCCGTCATTGAACAGAAACCAAGATGGAGATTTCATTGCAACTAATTGGAAATTCCTCTTTCAGGTATGTAATAAACGATCTTCGCACAAAATTATGTACGATGCACGAGCGGTATGTTTTCTTTCAATTCTCGGAAATTAAAAAAGCTCAACTACGTTTCGCTTTTTCAAACTTTTCCTCGAACATGAAAACTTCAACATACAGCTCTTGTAACGCATATGACTATTGTTTCTTATGTGGTAACAATGATGATAAAAAATTCCCGTGTTTCAGTATCACATTGGAACTGAAATGAATTCTACAGCACCCCCATTATAAATTTTATAGTCATTTTGTTTTATATCTTCCCAAACGGATCAAAATGTAGCCTATAATGAAATATTACAGTCATGGTCATTCGAAAACTAAGAGTTTCTGGGTTTCGCCCACATAAAGTTATCACACTCTCCTGTGTAGAGATGTTTTTTATGTTTCACCGAATTGATGAAAATCCTGAAGCACCTGGCCACTGTAACAAATTCATGGTCGTTCCTTGGTTTTCTCCCTTATGTTTTATGTAGGAGGGAATGTAGGAATATGCCTTCATGTCTTAATATAGTATGTCGTCGAACGATCTCAGAATGTGGAAGCGTATGCCAAGCCAAGTACGTCTGGTTCATTACACATAATTATATTACTCTGATATCTTTATTAATATGAATGTAATGACGTAAATAAAATAAATTAAATGTTTGAATACAAAGTAGAATAAAATAAAGTAGTGTATAATGTTATATAACAGAAAGGAACTTAATTAAATGGAAAGGAATATAATGCGAATGGAAGGAAATAAAATAGAGTGAATACAATGGAGTGAATTTGAATGGATTGGAATAGAGTAAAATAGCGTATGATAAAATTTAAGAAAATAAAATGAAATGGAATGAAATGAAAAGAAAATGAATACAATGCAACATACAGTAGAGCCCCTACGTTTTTCATAATTAGGGGTAAAAACTATTAGCCAATCAAATATCATTTTATACATTTGTACGTTCTGTGTACTATGTTGTTGGTCTTATGTGACCGCCCCTACTTGAGCGATGCAACCACTGGCGAGGGGTTGAACTCAGTGACTGGTAGATAAAGGACAGTTAGTGTAAACAGCCGGGTGAGTAAAAACACTGTACATACTTGTTTTTAAGCGTTGGAGGGACCACGCAGCAGATTGTCCACAAGTTTCAACTTAATTTTTTGTTTGAGTGAAGTACTATGAAAGGGTATCTATCAGTCTAAATGACTTAAGAATATTTTTGTCGTTAATGATAAAACAATTATTTTATTTAGAGGAATTACCACCGTAATTATTTACTATTATATGTGTACATATTTAGATGCTGAAATAATTCTTACTTAAGTTTGTATTTCCACTATCTATTAATGTTAACGTCAAGCATGAGCAAAGCGATCGCCTATCAGTAACGTAATGTAGTGGGCGGAGTCAGCTAGCTTTCCAAATTAGAAGATTCCATAACAGAAGTTTCCAACGGAAGGACTCCACTGTACTTAAATGTAATATAAAAGGAAAATGAGTGACATTAATGGGAAATAATATGTTATTGAAGAAATGTAACGGAATAAATAAAATAGAATTAATGAGAGCAGGATATAAAGAAATAAACTAGATAGATAGAAGTAATTTGAAATGATTTGCAGTAGATTTTTACAAGGTGAAATGGTACAAAATGGAATAGATTAGGAACGAATATAATATAATATATAAAACTGAATACAAGTAAAGTACTTTGCCTGGAGTGTGACATTGTAATGGACAGAAACATGAACTTTGCGACGAAGTGAAGGGAAACGACTAAAAGCATTAGGAATTTGGATATGGAGAAGAATGTAGCGGTTATATAAATAAATTAAAATATACCTGTAGACAATTTTTAATAATAAATTAATAAATAATAAATAAATAATAAAATAAAGACAAAAAAGCATTTATTTTTATAAATTATGTATTTATATTAAAAAAAGCAGAAAAGGGCAACTTAAAACTGTGACGTTTCAATCACAAAGGTATGTATAATTCGTACAGATTTATTTTCAAAATGAAGATAGATTTAACACATTTAAAAAGGCATTGTGCCAAAGTTCCGGTCTCTGGTTATATCCCTGACCTTACAGTAAAAAGAAGAAGAAATACTTCGCTTGTGGTTCATATTTAACTCTATTACTATTTTTTAAATAACGGTAGCTATTTATTTTATTTAAGAATTTGCTGAATTTAGTTTAACTGTCTCGGTACAGTTTCTGCCCTTAAACTCAGGAAAAACATTTGCGTCATACTTCCTTCCACTTCGTAGCTCCATTGAAGTTCTTCTTAGTACTTCAAATGGACAATTTTTGTGCGTAGTGTTCCTAAAATTTCTTTCGTTACACTATAATCAACATTTTAGGTCCATGTGGCCTCTGAACTATATTTGCAAGAAAAAAGTGGCAATAAATTTTCGATCCACAGCGATAGATTATAGAGTTTGAACCCGCGTATCTGACTCAGGAGAGGATGCGGGTTATTTCTCGCAACGCGGAAACCTGACTGTTCATTAAAGTGTTTCTGTCGAATAATTTAATAAAATCCCACTCATCACTTATGACGAGATTCTCGGAAGTTGAATTTCCTTTCTTCAGATTCATGAAAATGCTGTCAATTTGAGCATATTAAGCTATAGTCTGGCGATGTATTTCCCCGTTACTTTGTGGTTAGACATCGACATCCTGGCATGATTTATGTTCCAGAAATACCGTTTAAGCATAATCTGAACAGGTAGGAAATTTTATCGCAACTCTCACTTCTCCCAGTCTAAGAAAATAAATTTTATCCTCGAAAAAAGTATGAGAACGAAATAAAAAAAATTAAGACTTGTAGTTCCAAGAAAGTTGACAGTGGAAAAACAACGATGACTTGTATCCCTACGAAGTTCCGTTTTTCTTAGTCGCAGTACGAACACGTACTGTCAGAAAAATTGGTAATAAAGAAGTATGCTTTAAAACTTTAACGCTATTTAACGTGCTGTAAGATATTATAATTTTTTGCACCGTAACATAGACGTAAAACCACCCAAATTAGTGCAACTAATATATAATTTAGGTTTCAAACTTAAACATATACCTAATGTTGAGTTAAAAGCTAAAACCATTCCATTAAACACGACCATTTAGAATACGCTCACATAAAATCAGCCATAACGACATAAAATCACCTTTGTAACTCATAGCAGACATAGAATCATTATGTGACGAGCAACATGGGTTTCAAGTAGGACGATCATGCACCCATGTCACTTTAACTGTGTAACAAATTACAGAGAAGGTATTTTTATGTTTAGATTTAGAGAAAACATTTGATAAATTAGACTTATCTCACTGTTCAAGTACATAATATATCGTCGTTGTTTCTACAATAACTCCTATGTGCAAAATATAAAATTTGTCAGTATGAGGAAAAAACACATTTATTCATCCTATGGTAGCCGTATATAGGGGATGGTGAATTCTTATATTTTCGAAACAAAGAAATATAATTACATATAGCAGATTTTATTATTTGCTGTAAGCTATTTAATAGAGCAAAAATATGAAAATCGATAAATATGTCACATAGGAGTTATTACAGGAACAACGACGATATAAACAAACAATTAAAAAGTATAGGATTGATGAAAGCTAATAGATGATAGGCTATAGCGATCAGAAGAGGAATACGTCAAGGAGATTCTTAAGCCCACTATTATTCAATATGCTAATGGATGGAAATTATTAAGAGACAAAAATAAAACGAGGATAAAAAGAGCACAAAGTAAATCAATGTAATCTGCTATGCAAAGGAAGCAGTACCAATTTTTATGTTTTGATTTAGAGAAAACATTTGATAAATTATACTTATCTCAGTGTTGAGGTACATATCGTCGTTGTTCCTGCAATAGCTCCTATGTGCAAAATATACAATTTTTCATTATGAGGAAAAAACACATTTATTCATCCTATGGCATCCGTAGGAGATTGTAAATTCTTACATTTTCGAAACAAAGAAATATAATTACATATAGGAGATTTTATTATTTGCTGTATCACTATTTAAGTTATTTAATAGAGCAAAAATCTAAAAATCGATAATTATGCCACATAGGAGTTATTGCAGGAACAACGACGATATACAGTATATACAAACAATTAAAACAAATATAAGATTGATTGAAAGCTAACAGATGATATAGCGATCAGAAGAGGAATACGTCAAGAAGATTCTTAAGCCCACTATTATTCTATATGCTAATGGATGGAATTATTAAGAAACAAAAATAAAACGAGGATAAAAAGGGCACAAAGTAAATCAATGTGATCTGCTATGCAAAGGACGGAGTACTAATTTCAAACAGTGAAGACGATCCACAGAGGTTACTATACAATTTCACAATAAGTTATTGAAATAGGAGATTAAAGTAAACACAAACAAAACTAAATCAATAACAATAAGTCCTCACGTCTTGGGTTTCTGCCATCATGGAGAATTGCTCCGAATCAACAGACATAATATGGTTCGTTCTCTCATCGCATCTTCAATCCGTCAGAATGGTTCCTATGAGGTTTATGAGGAGGTTGGTTGCGTCTCTTCTGATGGCTCTATTAGACGTGCTGATATCATCATAATTGATTGGGAGAAGGATAAGGGTGTCATTCTTGATCCCACAATCCGTTTCGAGATGCATGAGCAACAGCCACAAGAGGTGTGTCGTGAAAAACAAGTCATATATGAGCCTTGTTGTCAGCATCTTGGAGCACAATACCACATCACACACTGGACAGTTTTTGGGCTCATGTTCGGTCCCCGTGGCACGATCCCACGAGAAACTTTAAATCAACTTAAACAATTTAAAATTTCTGATGCAACGATTGATGCCATAGGATCTCATGTGTTAAAATCATCCTTAGCTATAATTAGTAATCATTTATACCCAACAAACTTTTATTGCAAATGATTTCCTATGTTTTCGTATCATTTATCTTAATGTTTTCTTTTTCCTTTCAAATTGTCACACAATTGGTTTTAATGATTGTTCTTTATGAATTGATTAGTAGGCCGATCCATTCGAAGTCTTATTTAGGGCGCTTTTTTATCTGTACGATACAAATAACAATCCTGAATACATTAATTGAACATATTATGAGTTTTTAATATTTAAGAGTTGAAATAACAAGCACGGTGCCACTGCTAAATGAAACTAAAACATTGAAAGTAAATAAGGGGACACAGGGGATTCTTAAACGATATAATATGAAGAAATAAATATCTACTCAAATTAAGGACATATAAAAGAATCATAAGGCCCATATTAACATTTGCAATAGAAAAAAGACCAGATATCACGAAAAGCAACTAGTAGAAACAACCGAAATGAAAACTTTAAAGAAGGCAGTGGGAGTAACGAAACACGACCGCATGAAACGCCAAAACATTAGACAACAATGTGAAATACAGAAAGACAGAATTGAATCTAAACTACTGAACAGTTTTCTTGTGTCGTTGCCTCTGGGAAAGTGGGAACATATAATTTGAATGTAAGTAGAACTTTATGAAACAGAGTGGTTTCACAATAGTATACAGTACATCCCAGTGAGTAAGTATTGAATTATTGTCCACCTCTGTTCGGAATCTATACATTCAGTAACAGTGGATGGGAATTAAAAGTTTCCTAGAACTTCTGAGATGACATGACATACTAGTATCAAAGTTCAGTTCGGAATTCATAAATGTCAAAGTGGTTTTGATCTAGATATTTCGTTTGAATCGCAAAATATTAAACATTTTCACAAAAAGAACAAGTTTTCGCGTTTCTATTCGATGTTGGCACAAATTGACACTCCATATTCATAATGCCCTGGCTGATTTTCAGCTTTTTTTTTTTCTGCCACGCACTAATATGGTCACGCAATGCCATAAATTATGTCGCAAGATTACGCCAAGTTAGTAAAATATCTGAATTATTGTTATTACCACATCTTGAAATTGGTCGCGGGACAGCATACCAAAATACTATCATATCTTAAAAAGTAATAAAGGGCGCTAGCAGCGTTGTAAATACAGAGTCTGGACGTATAGCAGAAGGCCTTGCTGAATTACAAGCAAAACATGGATAAAAAAACAACTGAAAGCTAAGTCTGCATTGTTCGCATTGCTTTCACAAAAAATTATACCGATTAACTATGTATCTGGATGTTCTCATAAGGTCTGCTAGTGACGAAGACACCAGATCCTGTATATGCAAGAAAACAACCGCAAAAGGTTATGTTAGTACCGTGGCCTTAGCCATGTAAGTACGCTAAAATAGGTAGCAACATACTTTCAGAATACGATGTAAGAGTAATGGAACGGAGAAAAATTCTCTCCGGCGCCGGAATTTGAACCCGGGTTTTCAGCTCTACGTGCTGATGCTTTATCCACTAAGCCACACCGGATACCACCCCGGCGTCGGACAGAATCGTCTCAGATTAAGCTCCAACTCTTGGGTTCCCTCTGGTGGCCGCCCTCTGCACTACGTCATAGATGTCTATGAACGTAGGAACGAAGTCCACACATGTGCTGAGGTGCACTCATGAGTGACTAGTAGTTGGCCGGGATCCGACGGAATAAGCGCCGTCTTAAATCACGAAGTGATTTACGCATATCATATATATTATTTTAATGTACCGAAGTACATATGATATTTCCGTGCAGATATTGTGCGTCATCATACGATGTAAGTGTAATGGAACGGAGAATAATTCTCTCCTGCGCCGGGATTTGAACCCGGGTTTTCAGCTCTACGTGCTGATGCTTTATCCACTAAGCCACGCTCTTACATCGTATGATGACGCAGAATATCTGCATGGAAATATCATATGTACTTCGGTACATTAAAATAATATATACTTTCAGAAACTCACGATTTTCACTTGGTAATTAATGTTGTTTTTACAGTAATATAAATATGTCATTCTTATGTAAATATCAGCTCTCGTTTTATAAATAAAATTTAACAGAATTTAACTAATGACTTACAAATAAGGCAAATGAACGAAAAGAAGAGAATTATGAAAGGAAGACCTTCAGGACAAAAGTTAATAAAAATGGAGGTTAGGATAAATGCTTACATGGCTCCTATGAGGCCTAAAGAGCCGGACATTATTTTAATAGAAGTCTGTGTCATGAAGACGGTATGTACTGTAATTTTAATATTAGTTCAGTATTATATCACACTCTAGTACATACAGTCACGAAACACAATACGTAGGGAATGTGCATTCATTGACAGTTGAACTTGGTAGTTGCCAGCCACTAGGATCGCTACTATATAATAAATAATTATACCTATATTTATTATAATTGAAATATTGTCAGTGACAAGTAACCCTAAGTGACGGAGAAATCGAAGTCATCCATGTAACTCTCAATCAATTGATTTGCCACTATGAATAATTCAAGAATGTAGTCATCCTCTCTGAAACAAAAGCAGCTGTATTAAGTTAATATCAGTAAGCTCTCTCCAGACTCCAAATCAAAACAAACTGAATACTGTCAAAATTCTATACAGCAAGTGAAAACAAAAATCGTCAGGTTTCAAGCTACGACTAGAAGCAAATATTACGTAAAACGTTTCGCCGCGCCGACAAGTTGAATGTTGACATTTTTGCGAATTTTTGGCTTAGGATTCCTTCTATGCCACAGTTCCTCAGAGGCGATATTTCGGAGTTGGATGTAAACTAAAATAAGTAACGCAGAAACATATTTGTCACCGAGACGGACTAAGCGGGAATTGTGAACGCCATGTACGGTTCGTAATAGGGAGGATGTGGGTACACGACTGTGAAAATTTTTGATCGCCCGCTCGCTCCTTGCGGAAGTGTTGTGGGGCGCAGCTCCGCGATCGCAGCTAACCGATGCACATTGCAGTCGAATTCGAGTCTGACACATATTATCTTTGTCAACTCTTGTATACCATATAATATGAACTCTGTAAATAAATGAATGAATAAATAAATAAATAAATAAATAAATAAATAAATAAATAAATAAATAAATAAATAAATAAATAAATAAATAAATAAATAAATAAGTAAATAAATAAATAAGTAAATAAATAGATAAATAGATACATAAATAAATAAATAGATAAATAAATAAATAAGTAAATAAATAAATAAGTAAATAAATAAATAGATAAATAAACTTGTTCAAAATCTTTATTTCTTTCGAAATTTCTTGAGCCAGATCTAATCCGTTCTCACTGCATGAACTAGAAGTAACGCCCGGAATCTCGCCGACCTCTACGTAGGAGAGCGCCCAGTTGATTTTTATCGGCCTCTGTGAACTCTCCCCTGCGTTCTTCTTCATTTTCGGTAATTTTGTTACTTTTGTGCAGCAGTTACTCTCGACATCATGAATCTGTGAGGTAACATTTTATGAAATATTATTTTGGAAATTAGATTTTATATCTCTTAACAAATTTTATTTTGCATATTATTAGGCATCGTTTGAGCTTTCTAAAGAGTATTTTGTCCGTTAGCATAAATTCAGTGTACACGAGATATGTAGTCTAATTCTTTAGAGGTTGAGAGTGTGAAAATCATCGGTGATTTTGACATGGCCGCAATTTTGGTAGTTTTCAACATTTTACGATGTTTATTTTTTCAGAGTGAGTGCATATTCTTTATCATTCATACGATGTAATTTTAACTATAAATAGTAAATATAACTAAATAGTCTAGTCGCGGATCACTTTGAACAAATGTAGATAACGCGAAAGTTTGACAATCTCTATGAGTATCGAAATGTAAGACGTTCTATGTCAAAAATCAAATAGTCAGCCTGGAGTGGATTCCTCGATATTGTCAAATATTTGCGAATGAGTACGCCGGTACTTCCGCTAAAAATGAGATGTGACGGTAACCTAGACAACATTGAAACAAGCATCTTACCGTTCAGTTAAATTCGATTTAATTAGAACTATTAAAAATTTACATATAGGCCTACTGCACCGGCGTAGCTTAGTCATTAGAAGCACTTGCCTTCTGATTCAGAGCTGCGCTTGGGCATGGGTTCGATTTCCGCTTAGGCCGATTACCTGATTGGGTTTTTCCCCCATCGTAAGACGAATGTCAGGTTATCTATGGCGAATCCTCGGCCTCATCTCGCCAAATACCATCTCGATATCACCAATTCCATTGACGCTAAATAAGTCAGCAGTTGATGAAGTATCGTTAAATAACCAAATTAAAAAATGCACACATACACTGCTTTTTTCAGCATCATACTACTGCCTGTAATGAGAAAATTACCAAACAACCAAGCATCCAACAAGAAACGATGTTGAGAGACTGCATGGATTGGGAAATCTGTCTTTATGACAATGATAAAACTGTCGGTGTTACCTTAAGGACGCGTTATTAAATGCCACACCGATTTAAAGTCAGATGATGACCGTGATTAATAGGGGGAAAAGGTTATTGAGGGACCGTGACCTATTTGAAACTGGTATCCGGAATTTCGGTACCGAGAATGAAGTTGTGTTCGAGAACATCACAATTGTAAAAGTTGTCTGTCTAACCACTCAGAACTGTAGCCTACAGCTGTATTCAGCTATTGTTTCACGTTGCTGTGATGTCAAACAGTGCCTTGATGCCTTCATTTTACGCCAGCAAGTCGACACAGAGCGCCAGAGTGAGGATACGTATGTGAAAACAAATATAATAAAACCTGGTTTACCCGGCCTGCATTAATCCGAATTAACAATACAGTAACAGTTTATTTTATTGTTAAATGAATTCATACACAAAGTGGCATACAAGAATTTTACTCATTATTTAGCTGCTTTAATGTCGAAAGTGTATTTATGACTTATTCATGTAGAAATAGGCTAAATGAGATATTCTTAATCGGTGGAGATAGTTAATTTGGCAGAAACTACTAAATTAAAAAAAAAAATCTTTGAAATAGTTTTTGATATGTGAAAAATATATTACATAAAATTTAATGTGGACGCATAGCCTTATTAGCTGCTGTAATGTCATTTTTAAAGCTGTGCTCCACAGAGATTTTAAATTACACGAAACGTTGATTGCAGTTTAGTCACCTTTAATTTTTTTGCTTTATTCCACTCGAAATTATTAATGCTACGTGCATGATATTTGGAACACTTATGCTTTACGCTGTTAGGAAAATCTTCTCTGTAATATAAATTTGTTACTTTGTTGGATTTGAACAATATGCCTCCATATTTATGTAAAAGTACCTCTAAAATTAGTCCTTGAAATGTAATTGTTTATCATATAAATTTGAAAGACAATATCAAAATTGTCTTTCAGACGTTTTGAAGAATCTGCTTTCTGGAGTAAAATTTAATATAAATTTTGAATTTATATTAAAAAATGGCTGAGATAAATCCATTTTAGTGAATTACTGTATCTTGGTATTTTTTTTAAATTTGGGCCCCATTTTCTATGAGCTGCTGCCAGGAAGCCAAAAGAAGGATAGCAATGACAAAGGAAGCTTTTAGTAGAAAAAGGTGTATCTTCTCTGAACCTCTGGAAAAAAGAACCAAGAAAGAGATTAGTGAAGTGCTATGTCTGGAGTGTGGCATTGTATGGGGAAGAAACATGGACATTACGACGAAGTGAAGAGAAGCGAGTGGAAGCATTTGAAATGTGGATATGGAGAAGAACGGAGCGTGTGAAATGGACAGACAGAATAAGAAATGAAGCTGTGTTGGAAAGAGAGGATGAAGAAAGAATAAAACTGAAACTGATCAAGAAGAGAAAAAGGAATTGGTTGGGTCACTGACTGAGAAGAAACTGCCTGCTGAAGGATTCATTGTAAGGAATGGTGAACGGAAGAATAGTTCTAAGCAGAAGAAGATATCAGATGATAGACAATATTAACATACATGACTCGTATACGGAGACTAAGAGGAAGGCGGAATTTAGGAAGGATTGTAGAATGCTGGGTTTGCAGTGAAAGAACAACACTTGGGCAGAAAACTATGAATGAATGCATTTTTTTTTCAAAAACTAAAGTCGAATTTAAGTTATTGCAGCAATGATATTTCTACATACAAAAAATGAAGATTGTGCATCAATGAGGAAAAATTTCCAAATTTCAGTATCACCTCTCTTTAAGGGGTTACGTACAGCTTACACCAGCAAAATTTCGGAAATATTCAACATTTTTCCCTCTTGTACAATAATGAAAATTAGTATGTGTAAAACACTGTCCTTCTGCTATATGAATATATATATATATATATATATATATATATATTTACGATTTAAAAAAATTATTTCCATTTTTTTTTTTTTAAATTCAGTTGACTGTGCAATGATGAAGCGTTTCCACATAACTCAAAAACTAGCCAACATTCTATGATGAAATTCTTTGTGTGTATTTATGTATGTCATATCTACAATACTGTATGAAGATAGATTGATAAAAAATAAATTAATTTTAAAAAATGGTCAAATATCAGTACTTCCTTCTAACATAAGATTAAAAAATATAATTTATTAAGGAATGTAGTTGAAAGAGCATGATATTGTAAACATGAGTTCCAGCAATAAAATAAAAGAGAGAGAACATGAAAAAGTTAACAAGTTTATGAGTTATGAGGGAAACGCTTCATCACTGCACAGTAAACTGCCATCATTTTAAATTTTGAAAAAAAATATATATATATAATTTTTTTTAATCGTAAAAATATTTTTGTCATATAGCAGAAGGACAGTGTTTTATACATACCAATTTTCATTATTGTACAAGATACAGTATTGGAGGGAAAAAAAATGTTGAATATTTCCAAAAGTTTTACTGCTGTAAACTATACCTAACCCCTTAAGTGCGCAGTATGTAATTTATATTTCAGTGTATTCTATTTAATCGCCTTAGTTTCCGGATATCCAGATTTTCGTTAATTTGAACCCGCACCCATTTACACCGGACAAATGAGGATTTATTTCCAAGTCTAAATTAAAAAAACTAGAGTTTTGCATGAAATATGTTATTATAATTAATATGATTCTAACAGAAAAGACGTCTTACTGAATACTGTGTACAGAACACTAAGAAACGCTGCTTTAACGTTACTGTAAGCCACGTCATTGGTTCGAATACCATGAAGGGCATAGCGTATATCGGTAGGCCTATGTCTTTTGTAGTAGTATCTTTGTTTCTTTCATTTGTGAAGTTGTTTATGTAATTATTATTATTTTTTTTTTTAATTTATTTGACAATTTTTGTACATTAGTACTATCAATTGTGCTTAAATAATTAACGTTACAATAATATGAGACTTGTGGAGAGGGTGACGTCCATTAACGTTCCTCAAAGCATCAACAAATCAGTGTGCCTTTTCCTCTTGAGGCGACGATCAGGCCGTGCAGGGGGCAGGTTCCGAGGAATCTGGTTGATTAAGTTGTTAGAATGTGTTGACAATGTTGCAAATAAGCGTGTGTAGGAAGAATGAATTACAGTCTCTATTTTGGCTAGGTCTAGATCTGAATGAAGTGTTTCATTTCTTACGTACCATGGTGCTCCAGTGATTATCCTTAGTGCCCGATTTTGGAATGTTTGAATACGCTTGATTTGGCTTATAGAAGCCGATCCCCATAATGAACATCCATAGAGCCAAATAGGTTTGAGAAGCATTACATATATTAACCTTTTGTTGGAAAGGGAAAGACTAGAGCTGGAAAGTATTGCTTTCAATCGATGAAGTCTGTATCTTAATCTCTGGAGGGTGTAAGTGAGATGTTTATTCCAGGTCAAGCGACTGTCTAGGATGAGTCCAAGATATCGTATTTCTTCATGCTGTGGTACTGGTGAACAGTTGAGGTATAATGGAAGTACTTTTTCTTTTTTGAGGTATGTGAATGTTACTGTTGATGACTTATTTGTGTTCATGACTGTTCTCCATTTTTTGTTCCATATTTCAATTTCCTGAAGAAAGTTTTGTAGAATGGTTGTCACTTGTTCACCAGTATCTCCTTTGCTAAGGACAGCAATGTCATCAGCGATCTGAGCTACAGTTAGAGAATCTGATTTAGGTGTTGGTATATCATGAGTGTAAATTAAATAGAGAAAAGGGGCTAGAATGCTCCCTTGAGGTACACCTGCAGAAATATATCTAATCTGAGACTGTACACCTTCGTATATTACTGAATAAGTTCGTCTTCTAAGAAATGATTGAATTAAGCGGTAGTATGTGTCAGGAAGATGGTTTTTTAATTTGAATAAGAGGCCATTATGCCACACTTTATCGAACGCCTTTTCTGTATCAAGGAAAAGGCCTAAACAGATTTGTTTCTTTTCATAGGTGTCAAGAATTATGTCAATAATCCTGTGTAATTGTTGCGGACAGGAATGCATTTTTCTGAATCCAAATTGAGTATTTGGTAACAATGATTCGAGATGCGTTAATAGTCTAGGTAATAAAAGACGCTCAAATATTTTTGAAAAGAGAGGCAGAAGACTTATAGGTCTGTAGTTAAATGGATCAGTATGAATTTTATTCGGTTTAGGAATCATCACAATATTAGCGTGCTTCCATGTTGAAGGAAAATATGATAAGCGTATCATTGCATTGTATATCTGTGTTAACAGTACTATAGTTCTTCTAGGCAGTTGCAAGAGGAGAGGTTGTGTTATATAGTCATGTCCAGGGGCTTTTTTCGCGGGTAATCTATTAATCGTGTTTCTGACTTCAGCTGGAGTGAATAGTTTACAAATTGGAGACAGTTGTAGAGGCTGGTCTAGAGTATTATTCACTTCTAAAGTTGTAATATTATCTTCGTTGTCATTAGGTTTAAACTGGTCTTCTAAAATTTTGGAAAATATCTCAGTTTTATCATTCGGGCTTGTGAGCCACTGATTGTCATATTTTAGCGGTGGAATCTTTTCAGTTTCTTTAGTAATTTGTCTTGTTTTACGCCATAGACTGCCATCCTTTGAATCTAAGGATTTTAACTGAATGTCAGTTGCCTCACTGTATAATTCTTTTAGGGCTAATTTTAGTTCTTGTGTAGCCTTATTATAATTTTGCTTATGAGGAGGATATTTTGTTCTTTGCCATAGTGCCCTGGCTGATCTTTTCACATATTGGAGCTGTAAGATATGTGGTGGAAATACTGTTTTTCTTCTAATTCGATTAAAGTTTGAACTATTGGAAGAAGCCGTATTTGCAGCTGTTTTAATATTATTGGTAAGTGTATTTATTGCCATATCTATATCTCTTTTATTTTTTAGGGGAATCTTCAAGTTAGTAGAGATATCAAGACAAGATACATATTCATTCCAGTTAAAGGGGTGTCTTATGAGCGTGTATTTATTACATGAATTCGGAATAGCTGCTGATAAAGTCAGAAGAACAGGTAAATGATCTGAACTCAATTCATGTATAACTCTTGGAACGTTACAGAAATGTTGGAATTGTTTACCAATAAAGAAATCAAGCAGATCAGGCATATGTCCTGAATCTGGATAATGTGTAGGTTCAAAAGGGTATGCTATTTCCAAATTAAGTTTAACAATTTGATCATATAGCATAATGCCTCGTGGATTGGTTACGTTGGATCCCCATCTAGGATGTTTGCTATTAAAATCACCTCCTAGTATGAATCTGAATTTCATTTCATGAACTATTCCCCAAATCAAAGTGGGCGTGACACGCTGGTCCGGAGCAGAGTAGAATGAACCTATTTGATAGTCTGTATTATCAATTTTTATCTGTACTCTTGAAATTTGTACTTCATCCTCTAAAATTGGGGGAAGTTCGTTGTGACACAAATCTGCTCTGATAATTACTGCAGATCCACCTTTTCTGCTTCCAGAGGGATGATCAGCTCTATATATCTTATATCCAGATATGAAAAAGTTTAGATTTGGAGCAAGTTTAGTCTCAGTAATCAACATTATGTCAATATGATAAGTATTCAGGAAGCAGACTAATTCATAGTATTTATTATTTAAACTCTGGCAATTCCATGTGCTGATAATGAAACTTTTCTGTGGAATGTTATTCATTTTGCAGTACTCTTGGGAGTAACAAGTTCAATGAATTAACCAGAGGTTGTATTAATGATATGAGCATATCTAGTTTCTTAATCATATCAGAGAATAATGCATTATTTGCGATTAGGGTATTATCTACAGTACCTTGCTTGTTAACCGAAGATGCTGCAATACTTGAATATAAGGGCCGATTGGAAAATTCCCTGTGTACATCTGAAAATGGAGAGTCCTGTGCAGGAACCTTTTTCAGCTCTGGAGGGGAAGCTGAAGTTTTATCTAAAGAAGATGTTCCTGGTGCTGGTTGAGATCTATATGGAATTGTCTGATGCCTAGTTGCTCCTCTTTGTAGTCTTGTATGTTCAGGACAACCTCTGTAGTTGGCTGGATGATTCCCTTTACAGTTTGTACAAATGGGAGGAGTGTCTTTTGGTTTATTACATTTCTCTGTAGGGTGAAGACCTTCACATTTCACACATCTTGCAGTCTGATTACAGAAGTTTCTTGTGTGTCCAAATTGTTGGCATCGCATACATTGTACAATAGTTTTTCTTGGTTTAGGCGGCTCCACTTTTATTATTCCGTTATAAAGTCGGGTTAAGCTGTATATTTCAGGATTCTTAGGATTGTGTTTTAAATCTAGGAAAAATAAAGGTAACGGTAATTTGGTGATTGGATGTCTAACTGGTAGCATCTGTATAGGTTCATAACCCAATTCTTTAAGTTCTGACATCATGAATTCTATATTACAACTGTGATGTAGTCCCCTGATGACTACACGAAAAGCTTTCTCAGATTTCATCTGATATGTATGGAATTCAGCATGATGTGATTTTAAATAATCAATTGCCTTTCTGTATCCATCTATGAGATCCATATTTAGCTTCACTTTGTTATTTTCGATAGTTATGTGTCGAAAACCGCCACAGTCCAGCGTTTTGAGCTCATTAAGCATAGAATTAATATTCAGAATATTGTGAATATAAATTGGTGGTGGTTTCTTTGGTGTAGATGTTTCCATCTGAATGTGATACGAAGACTCTTGTTGGTCTCTTTCGTTCAAGTCAGCTAAAGGTGCAAATGCATTTGATGTCGGTATAGTGGTTTCGTGATGTAGTTTTTGACGTTTTGTTGAATTTGTATCAGTCGCAGAGTTGGACATGTTATTTTGAGACATATTAAATTAATTTATACAAATCAATGTAATAGAAGTGATTGTTTGCAATATGAGATAGTCACTTGTCACTATTGTCTTAAGTTATGGCAAGATTCACTGATAATATTAAACACAATTAATAATAAAATAAAACTTTTCAGTAGAATGAAATGTCACAACACATCAATGAGTTCACAATTAACAATTATTAATACACAACAAATATTATTGAACACGAATTCCTTTTAAAAAACTTAATATTAAGAGCACACAATCAATCTCTATTCTGCTTATTTCATCGCCTTCTTGATCCTTATGTAATTATGAATAACAAGTATCATAGACTTCAGCTCTGCCGTGGTCTTGACTGATTTGTAATGAGAATGACCGATTCCAGTTCTTCATAACAGTTCACCATACAGAGGAAATGTAAATACATGACGTGTTTTGACATCTGAAGAGATTGTAATACTGGGAATCATTAATTACCTCACAAAAGGTCCAAGACCTGTTGATATTCATGTGTTATTCTGATGAAAGTGTGCTGTTGACCCCAGTGTCATTGTTATACAGTCAGTGTGTCAAACGTCTCGCCAAGGCAGTCCGTCTCGCTGTGAACTTCGAGGTTGTTACCCTTATGAATGAGTTACTACCGGACAAGAAGCTGATTAGCTCATTCAGTAAGGAGACTAGCAACCCTTGATTCTGGCCTTGATACTCAGAGTGTATCTATTCAAGTTAGACTAGACAATGCTAGTGTTAACTTTTCTTACTTGGAAGGTGGGGCAGATAAAATGCTATTACATCCGGAATTCATTAGGATATTTTTTCTTCGAGAATTTCTGTTTTTTTTTTTTTTTCAGTCCTCACATTCCGTATTGAAAACCGGCAGAGGACGATAAGTGGTTGGTAAACTGTCATTTTAAGGGGTTAAGTACAGCTTATAGCAGTAAAATTTTGGAAATATTCAACATTTTTTCCCTCCATTACTGTATCTTGTACAATAATGAAAATTAGTACTGCATGTGTAAAACACTGTCCTTCTGCTGTGTAATAAAAGTATTTTTACGATTAAAAAAATTATTTATATTTTTATCCAAAACTCAATATGGTGGCAGTTCACTGTGCAGTGATAGAACCATTTCCCTCATAACTCAAAAACTATCCAACATTCTGTGATGACTTTTTTGTGTGTATTTATGCATGTCATATCTACTGTTGGTGACTCAGGAGAAGACGAGAGCGGACTGAGGAGGAAGGGATGTGAACAGATAACGTACGACAACACGTCCAATATATGTACTGCAGTAAGCGGAAACATTAGGTCTCCTTCTGTTCAACTTAGCTTTAATTTCCATACGCATTGTTACTCATGTTTCCTGCACGAGTAATAACCTGGCTACTGGGATGCTTATCTGAGCGATGTTTATAATAATCAGCAGCGATAGTCAAGAAGGTCACATTTTTTCCGCTCGTCTTCTCTTGAGTAACGGACAATACAATATGATACAAAATAACTTCTATACCTTTGATAGATTGTCTGATAAAAAATAAACTCATTTTAAAAAATGGTCAAATATCAATATTTTCATCTAACGCAAAATAAAAACAGTATTATTTATTAACATCTTTAGACCTGAATTTATATTTAAAAAAATTTAAAAAAACTGGTCACATAATCATTCTGGGGATCCAAAATTCCCAAATCAAGTCTTCACACAAAATCAAAATTTGGCGACAATTTTGACCCCTAGTGCCCCAAAAATTTAAATTTTATTTTTAATAAATTCAGGTATAGAAATGTTTCAAAAACAGTATTCTCCATTTCTATCACACTGAATTTTTCAAAACATTTAAAAGTGTCACAGACATTCCAAAAAGGAAAAAAAGAAACAATGTACACTATAATGTACACCAGGTCGAAGGGGTTAAGTAAAATAGTTGAAAGAATATTGGTAAACATGAGTTTGAGCAATAAAATAATAGAGAGAGAACATGAAAAAGTTAACATGTTTATGATTTATGAGGGAAACGCTTCATCACTGCACAGTAAACTGCCACCGTTCTGAAATTTGAAAGAAAAAAAAAGGAAAAAAACTACAGTTTTTTTTTTTAAATCGTAAAAATATTTTTATAGCAAATGGACAGTGTTTTACACATACGAATTTTCATTATTTACAAGATACAGTAATGGAGGAAAAATATTGAATATTTCCAAAAATTTTACTACTGTAAGCTGTACCTAACCCCTTTAATAATCGTAGATCACCGCTTGTTGAGAATCTTTTACAAGCAAACATTCTCTTGAGGACAGATAAAAAATTAATTTTTTCTTCAAATTCAAATTTCACCTCTGTGTAGACCTAGCTTTAAATTAACTCAATGCAATACTATTAAGAGATTATATGCGGAATATGTATGATGAGACTTTCTTGTGTTAAATTTTAACGTACCTTGTTCAAATGTTTCGACCTATTTTGGGTCATCTTCAGAACTGGTCGATGTTGTTCTTGGCGCCTCTTGTTTTCTGTGAGGGTGCGTTCGTATTGTAGAGTCAAAGAGTGTGTGTGTTTTGAAATTGAGTTGTGTGTTGAGAATATCGTTGGGGTGTGTTCTCAACACACAACTCAATTTCAAAACACATACACTCTTTGACTCTACAATACGAACGCACCCTCACAGGAAACAAGAGGCGCCAAGACCAACAACGACCAGTTCTGAAGATGACCCAAAATAGGTCGAACATGTTAACAAGGTAGGCTACTTTAAAATTTAACACAAGAAAGTCTCATCATACATATTCCGAAGTGATACAGTGTTAAAAGTTGTGTAATCAAGATGTATAGATTATATGCCTTGTAATAAATATTTTGTTCTAAGTGATAACCTAAAAGAAAGTTATGTATGTGCTCACCTTCAATTTTCGAAACTAATTATTCACAACATGGGAGTAAATGACACGATTATCGTTCTTTCAGAAATGGTCGCAGTTTTGTGGAACGAATTAGCGTCGATAATGAAAGTTCCACTGTTCAGCAGTTCTTTACATCTTGATCACTTCAAGAACCTAACCCTTTGATGCATTCCGTCTTCAGTCTTGTGAGAATTCTTAACCTACACAAGTACCGGCACTCCTTGGGCATGTGTTCATGTAGCAAGGTTACCGCTTACAACAATACAAAGACTAACACAAAGCAAATTACACCCAGTAGCTACAGTGTGGAGATAAATCTACACTTTACTTCAAGTATGTGAGTTCGTCACCGCTGGATTTGTAGCCGGATGTATTATCACTAAAGACTGAAATCTTAGTCCTTAATTTTTTTAAGTTAAGTGAGTACGGAGTTTGTGCAATGAGCCAATGATTTGAAGAAGAGTAGTGGCGCGTGGAGCTGTACGATGAAAACAGACGAGGCCCGCATCAAGGAAAACAAACACACACATAAACAAATTATGATTTCAAAAGTAGGGCTGTATTGTGTTTTATAAAAGAATAATAATAATAAACTTAATCTTTGTTGTAAACTTTTACCTTAAAATGTTACTGTTTCACAGGCACAAGTTTTTCTTGCTGGCGAAATCTCTTTGTGGAAAGTGCAAGGTTGTGACTCTAGTGCAAGGTTTGCAAGGTTGTGGCTCTAGTGCAAGGTTTTTGTAATTGTCTTTTATTGCGTATTTTAGGTATTTATAACCCTTTTTTGCCTGCCTGCCTATTTTAGCTACGTATGATGCCTTTTTGTCTGCCTATTTTAATGATTCATAATGCCTAAACTTCCGGTCTCTGGTAATGACAAAAAAAATAATAATTATACTGCAATGGTTACCAAGACATTGCCGAATTCTTGGAAATGAAAAGGCTGATGAATTGGCAAAATAAGGGACAACTAGGTCTATACAGCTGATAACCAGTGCTGTAGTTGGGCCGGTACAGTCGGAGGCAGCGATTTTTGCAGGTGACCTCGATGACATTTCCAGTAGGCGAGCTAATATTGTTTATGTGAGCTGCATGAATGACTGACGATAACGTTCTGAGTCGTTGTTTATATTTTCATACTCGCAGCTTGTATTATTATTATGAAACACACCACGGTACAGTCCTTAAGAATACCTTATATACATAAACTGGTCCCTTTTCATATACGTACATGCACACATTATAGACTACTGTAGTTCTATAGTTTAGCGATATGTGCACAGTTTTTAGAAGTGACTGTCCATCTAAATCATGAATGGGCATCGTGCCTCACTTGAGAAATAATGCCTCACTGACCTACACAGAGCTTATCGCTCTGAGTGACATCATCTTCACAGGCCCCGTTCCTCCCTCACGTAGCTCCTAGGCGTGGGCAGGTTCTATATCAGTTTCATAAGCAATATCAGTGGTGGCATAATGGCATTATCAAAGCAGTGTGTACGCGTTAGAAAACGATTATTTCATGAGAAATGGGAGGAAGAGTTTGTTTGCTGTTTAGAAGGGGAGAACATACGATGTATGTTATGCTCGAAAATCCTATTAGGCATTAATAAATTTAATATACAACGACATTACTCCTTATGTCATAAAGAACATGCTGAATTAGAAGGTAACACAAATTAAATGTTATTTTTCGTACTATTCCGAAGAAAATTTATGATCTTAACATTTGCATAGTATAATAAATACGACATTATACCTTAAACACTCTGCATTAAAAGGTACGAGGAATTAAATGTTGTTTGTACGTATTATTTCCAAAAGAAATTTATAAAAAAAAATATTAAATGCGCGTAGAAAACGAAATATGATTTCTGAAATTATTTTAGGTCGAGAACGTGCAAATCTATTAAGTAATCTTGATAAACGCCAGAATATTCAAGAAAATAAACGTAGACAACGTGATGGAATATTATTGGATAGTTACGCAATTTCCCGCCTGTGATTTAAATCTATTCAGTGATGGAGAAATAGTAAAGAGGTTTATGATTAAAACTGCCGAATTAATTTGCCAAATTGAATAAAAGTTTTCCAGTCTCTCACGTTAACCAAGAGCTTTCCTAATAATTCGCCACTTACCGCCTTAGCGATTACGATAAGGTGACGCAGGTCACAGCAGTTTATATTTCCCATCCTACTCTGCAGTCTCCTCTCCTAGTAAACAAACTATTTCAAATCGAGTGCCCCACTTAACCGAAAATTGTGCCCATGTATGATCTAAATCCACTCGGATCTCGAGCCTATATGTTTACTCTTATGTCCTACCCATTCCTGCTTCAGTTTGCTTGCTGCAGATATATCAGCCGACCTTGCATCGGTGAGTAATTCGCTCTGGGGTTCACATTAAAAAAATCCGTCTGCCAAAATCGCTGGTCCTACTATATAAGATTCGAACCACGGACCTCTCTAATGCTAGTCTCATGCGGATCGCATGAGCCACCTCGCCCTGTAACGTCGGATCTAACTGCTTTCATGGAAGCACTACGCCACCAAGAGCAACCAAAATCATAATGCATTATTTTACTTTATTTAACGTAAGGTGAAAAATACTTGTTGTGTCTGAGTTAGTTGTAATTACAGGCCTCGGCAGATAGCTGACTGCATCAGAGCCCGGCTGCTGATGTATTTTATTGTTTCATTGAGCCCCTTGACCTCACTTAACATCCGCCAAGCAACCGCCTCGGGATCACGTGACACCCGAGGTACTGCCAAGTTTTCTAGAGAATAATGTCATCAGGATTGTCTAGTAGAGTTCCCATGATAGGGCTGGGCGACCCGCTGACCTTGTGTGCTCCAGAGATGTCCAGAGACTGTTCTGCTGGTCATGTCTCGCTCGTGTTTTATGCGTCACCTCGATCCTGCTAATGATGCCAGTTCCCGTTTCTGTACACTCTCTGACTCCTAACACGTATTACTACTTAAATGGCTTATTTCGATTTGATAAAAAAAATTAATGAAAACATCAGCGTCAGCTTTCTTCAAACGGGCCACACTAATTGGCCTAATACTCACAAGTTAGTTTCCATGTTCTTCTCAGTTTCTTGAAGCAGAAAGACAGCAACAGTACTGCATTCGAATAGGAGTCGTGACACATACTTTCTTTTTCATAACACTGCAGTTCCTTTACGTTGCGCACAAAAAAGACATTTGTAATTAAAAAAAAAAAGAAATTTGAATTCATTTGTACAGAGTGGTCCATAAGTCACGTTATCTCACCTCCCCTTTTGTTTATTTTAGAATTAACTAGGCCTAACAGCTAACGACTCATATACATACACATACCCTATTTATCCAGAATATCTGTGTGTGCACCTTCGTTATGATGACATAACTGAATACGACGCCATGTTCGACGAGAGGTTTTGCGAAGAAAATCATCTGTTACATTCCTGAATGCTTCTGTCTTAGCAAAATTGCAATTGAAAAAGTAATGGAACGGAGAAAAATTCTCTCCGGCTCCGGGATTTGAACCCGGGTTTTCAGCTCTACGTGCTGATGCTTTATCCACTAAGCCACACCGGATACCACCCCGGCGTCGAACAGAATCGTCTCAGTTTTAAGTTCCAACTCTTGGGTTCCCTCTAGTGGCCGCCCTCTGCACTACGTCATAGATGTCTATGAACGAAGGACTGAAGTCCACATATGTGCTGAGGTGCACTCTTATGAGTGACTAGTTGGCCGGAATCCGACGGAATAAGCGCCGTCTTAAATCACAAGTGATTTACGCATATCATATATATATATATATATAATTTAATGTACCGAAGTACATATGATATTTCTATGCACTAGAGGGAACCCAAGAGTTGGAACTTAAAACTGAGACGATTCTGTTCGACGCCGGGGTGGTATCCGGTGTGGCTTAGTGGATAAAGCATCAGCACGTAGAGCTGAAAACCCGGGTTCAAATCCCGGCGCCGGAGAGAATATTTCTCCGTTCCATTACTCTTTCATTGTATGATGACGCAGAATATCTGCATGGAAATATCATATGTACTTCGGTACATTAAATAATATATATAAAATTGCAATTGATTAATTGCAAAATATTAAAGACTAAATTATTAAAAATATTACTTACTTACTTACTTACTTACTTACTTACTGGCTTTTAAGGAACCCGGAGGTTCATTGCCGCCCTCACATAAGCCCGCCACTGGTTCCTATCCTGATAAAATATTACAGGGGTAACGTGACTTATGGCTCTGTCTATAAATTGTTATGTTTATAATATACACGGCTTTCATTTCAAAACTTCCCAGTCTAAATAACTAATTATTGAAATTGAATTCAATTTAAACAAAAACACGTCAATTTAGATATTGAGGGGGAAATCTGAAACCAGACTTAATTGCATTTTACATTTCACCCTAACCCCCAGTCACCCCCACTTTGAAATTTCAAATGGCACCCCTATTTTTTTATACTTAAATGTGAAAGAGCATTTAATTGTTTATACACCTCATTCATTTGTTTTCGCATTTTCGTTCCCAAACGTACAGCGGATCGATTAGTTTCTTCTGATAGCTACATCTATTACGTCACGTGGATGTGTAAGCAAGGTCGAATTGCAAGCAGGTACGCATGGGGTCATTAAATAATAATGATGTAATGTAATATAAATATGCCCCTGTAACGTCATGTGATATAGAAAGAACGTTCTCTTAGTTTAAACAAACTTTATGTGATGTTCGTAAAAGATTTGTATTTCATAACCTCAGAATAATATGTTTTTGTTCACTGCAACGAGATAGGTTTTGATAAACGAATTATTTGTATATATTGTGTAAGATATAAATATTGATAATATTGATTTTTGTTATTATTAGTTTGCCCCTGTAACGTCATGTGACGTAGGAAGAACATTTTCTTAGCTTAAACAAATTTTGGCTGGCAGTTATAGTAAATGATATGAATTTCATAATCTCAGAATATATATGTTTTTGTTTACCTTAACGGAGTTGATTTCCGTCTCCCAAAATTAGTGTTTTTTTCCGAACAGTAAATATATGATATACGAGTAGATTTCGCAGTTATAGGTCAACTTTTTTCGCGGAGAAGGACATGGTTGAGATTTTACCTCTCTTTAAAATTCATCTTCTTCTGCCGGGCTAGAACCCGGTAACCTTGGATCCAACGGCTACTGTGGTAGCCGCAAGACCACTGAGGAGGACATAGTAAAAATATGATATGCTCTACACATGATATGAAGGAATGCAGACATTATGCTCAAGTTTCTAGTTCACCATAGTTTTATTACACTGACGAATACGCATACCGCAAGATTTTATTACTTCAGACAAGAATCATTAGGAAGTTTGTTGAAGATCTGGAACATAACGAACAACGGAAATTTAAGTTCCATACTAGCTCATGAATTTCCCTCCAGAGACAAGTATGGTCGAACAGAATGTAAATCACTGTTTTATTTTGCTCTTCACACGTACAGAGTGCTAATTTTTGTCACCTGAATTTTATTGTTTTCTCCGAATCTGCCAAAACCTGAAAAAACAGTAATTTTGCCAATATAAAGTTAGGTGAGAGTTTTGTACTTCAGTTTGTCAATATGGAAGAGGCGTATAAATCTCTAGTTAAAAACTGTATCTTGTTATCCTTCCAATGATAATCCCACTATCCGATGATACGAGTAGATATGTTCCTTTATTTGGTACGGAAAGGAGACAACAGTTGAATTTTGTCTGCATTTATCTCATTCAGAAAAAGGTTATTTTGCATGCCGTAAATCTA
This sequence comes from Periplaneta americana, assembly GCF_040183065.1. Lineage (NCBI taxonomy): Eukaryota > Metazoa > Arthropoda > Insecta > Blattodea > Blattidae > Periplaneta > Periplaneta americana. Next base: position 40,031,727 of record NC_091120.1, on the reverse strand, counting down.
CGATATGGGACTGTCATCTTTCTTTCTTATTCGACTATTCGGTACTACATAAGAGGTGTCATAACAAATCAAATAAGCTCCACGAAAGGAAATTGTTGGCTATAAGCAGAAAAGTATTTAAGACTGTTGTAGTGTATATCATTGATAAGAAAAGTTTAATACACAGATTATACCACTTTGTGTGTGTAAACACACTGCCACATTTATACATTGATAATACATTTATTTATTTCCAAATTAATAGTGGAGTTTGCTGATCTTGCTTTGACCTGATGTAGATTGTAGACTTTGCTATGAATTTTTTTATTGGTTATTTTACGACGCTGTATTAACATCTTAGGTTGTTTAGCGTCGATTGAAATGAAGGTGACAATGCCTATGAAATGAGTCCAGGATACAGCACCGAAAGTTACCCAGCATTTGCTCGTATTCGGTTGAGGGAAAACCCCGGAAAAAACCTCAACCAGGTAACTTGCTCCGACCGGGATTCGAACCCGGGCCACCTGGTTTTGCGGTCAGACGCGCTAACCGTTACTCCACAGGTGTGAACCTTTGCTGTGAATGATTGTGCAGGCTGCTGTATTTGTTACTAATATTTTATTCAATGAACAGTGAGGTTGAAACTATCATAACTGACAGAAAATGTATTCATATAGGCTAATAATTGTTATTATTACATCAGTTAGAAAGAACTATTCGCAGATATAAGGCGCGTCCATAAAATAACTTTCCTACTCGTCCCACAGCTAGCAAACCATATGTTGAGCGAAGCGACTGCGTGTACGTGATAGAGTAATGTCTTTGCATAGCGCATGCGCTAGCGAAATTTCCCGAGTGCTCTCAGTAGCTTCGTTGCATTGGTTGAAGATGGACGTTCCTATTCCAGCTCCCGCCGCGTATGAAGTGCGGTCAGTGATAAAGTTTTTGAATGCACAGGGCATAGCGCCGATTGAAATTAATCGTCAGCTATGCCAGATCTATGGGCAAGCAGATGGTGCGTTGCTGCTGTAGACAATTTTCAGCAGGACGCCAAAATGTGCATGACGAGGAGCACAGTGGGAGGCAACCATAATCACAGACGACCTTGTGGAGCAACGCACCATTTGCTTGCTCATGACGTTAGGCCCATAGACCTGGCACAGCTGAAAATCAATTTCAATCGGCGCTATGCCCTGTGCATTCAAAAACTTTATCACTGACCGCACTTCACAGGCGGCGGGAGTTGGAATAGGAACGTCTATTTTCAACCAATGCAACGAAGCTACTGAGCTGTTCTCCAATGGTGGATTCGTTATCAATTATGATCTCCAGTGCTCGACCTGTTGCTAAGAATTATCCTCCAGGACTGAACTCTTAATATGAGATATATTATATTAATGTGCCGAAGTACATATGATATTTCCATGCAGATATTCTGCATCATCATACGATGAAAGAGTAATGGAACGGAGAAAAATTCTCTCCGGCGCCGGGATTTGAACCCGGGTTTTCAGCTCTACGTGCTGATGCTTTATCCACTAAGCCACACCGGATACCCACCCCGGCGTCGAACAGAATCGTCTCAGTTTAAGTTCCAACTCTTGGGTTTCCTCTAGTGGCCGCCCTCTGCACTACGTCATATTACACTACGGTGTGGTTTAGTGGATAAAGCATCAGCACGTAGAGCTGAAAATCCGGGTTCAAATCCCGGCGCCGGAGAGAATTTTTCTCCGTTCCATTACTCTTTCATCGTCTTAATATCAGACTCAACAATTTCTTGCTTTCCCTCATGGTAGTTGTGATACGTGCTCATAAACGTTGGGTATTTCTAAATTAATACTGAAACTGTTTTAATATTTCTGAATCTTCGTACAACGTAGCAGAAGCTTTGAGGTGGATCTAGTTTGCAAGCTGACTTGAGTATACAGACGGTGTTATCTGAAGCTAAGCCCAGTTTGACCAGTCAACTGGAGTCCACCCGAACATCGATACCGTGGTGGGTGTCACTTGTGACAGACCACATGCTGGCCTTATTGCTATTGGCACACTGCCACAAGTCGTCCAGCCGATCCACATTGCAGTTTGGGCGATTTCTAGTGTCGCGTGATATATTTTCTTAATGTTTGTGGATTTCCTTTTATTGACCCGTGACAGACTGTGTAACCTGTCCACCGATTCTGGTTGTTACATAATCTTGTTTGCACGTGCCGAATACTTGGTCTCACTTTCAAGGGCACTTTGTTTAAGTCTTCAAAATTGTTAATTATTTTTTAAGTTATATCGGTAAGTAGATCACTATACCTACTTTTATAATTGACAACAGAAGTGCTACATGGATTTCAAATTAGCGATCTGCAATACAAATCTTGCACGAGAGGTCGGTAAAAATATACCCACGACTTAACCTTGGTTCCTCGAGGAACCACAGGAGACTGAGTGTATAAACCTATCTCAAGTTGCCGGCCGTACACAGACCTCCCACAACGTGGAATAAGGACGTAAGGCTGTGGAAAGTTTACAGTTTATCCTAGACTTGTTCAATAGCAGATGTGAGCGAAGTACATTGGAAATTGTCTGGTCAGCTAAAAAAGATGTGACGAACATTTAGAAGCTCCTGATATCAGATATGTTTCAATCTATGCAGAATATATAGTTCTTCAAAAGCCTGGACACTCGTAAAATCTCTGGAACATTGTTAGGAGCAAACTACACATAAAAACAAAAACTAGGCTAATTAAAATAACACACTCTCTCATATCATTATACAGAGCGGTTAGTAGCAGTGAAGTCGCCAGACTCTATTCCATGCCTGTGCTATAATTATCTTACGTTGGAGCCGAGCACACTAAAATTCTTTAAACCAATTTGACTGGAGTGATTTAGGATGTCTCGGTGTCTATTTCACTCCGCGTTTACGCCTGAACTCTCGCAGAAAAGAGACGCACTCTGACGGCCCTGAACGCTACTAACCGCTCTATTACTTTCACGCGTTTCATAACAATTCAGTTCCTTTGTCATGTTAGGAGTAATATTACTGTTTTTGTAATCAAATATGAATGTTATTTAGTAAGTGCACATCAATGGAATTATTTGCAATGCGTTCAAGTAGGATGACAAACTTTCTAGATTACACAAGAAAATATATTTTTTTATACGAGGCGCGTCCATAAAGTAACTTTCCCACTCGTCCCACAACTAGCAAACCATATGTTACGCGAAGCGACTGCGTGTAAGTGATAGAGTAATGTCTTGGCATGGCGCATGCTCTAGCGGAACTTCCCGAGTGCTCTCAGTAGCTTCGTTGCATTGGTTGAAGATGGACGTTCCTATTCCAGCTCCCGCCGAGTGTGAAGTGCGGTCAGTGATAAAGTCTTTGAATGCACAGGGCATAGCGCCGATTGAAATTGATCGTCAGCTGTGCCAGATCTATGGACAAGCAGATGGTGCGTTGCTGCTGTAGACAATTTTCAGCAGGACGTCAAAATGTGCATGACGAGGAGCGCAGTGGGAGGCTAACCATCATCACAGACGACCTTGTGGAGCAACGCACCATCTGCTTGCTCATGACGTTAGGCCCGTAGACCTGGCACAGCTGACGATCAATTTCAATCGGCGCTATGCCCTGTGCATTCAAAACCTTTATCAGTGACCGCACTTCACGCGACGGGAGCTGGAATAGGAACGTCCATCTTCAACCAATGCAACGAAGCTACTGAGAGCACTCGGTAAGTTCCGCTAGCGCATGCGCCATGCCAGGACATTACTCTATCACTTACACGCAGTCGCTTCGCGTAACATATGGTTTGCTAGCTGTGGGACGAGTGGGAAAATTACTTTATGGACGCGCCTCGTAATATCGCAATAAGTATTTTTAAATTTGCACAACTTTATAATGTATAAATCAGCTACGCGTGTATTGTTATCGTTTCTAATATTGATTTTATAATACGTGTCATAAATTGCATAAGATTTTCTGATGATATGGCGTTGTTAGCAGAAGAGGAGATATACTTATGCCAGTAGAGCTGACAGCTGTGAGCATTATGGGATGAAGATAAATGCAAACAACACAAAGTCCGTGGTTGTCGGAAGAAAAATGATGAAGATAAACGTGCGAATATTAAATAAGACAGTAGAACAAGTGGACAGCTTCAAATACTTGTGGTGTACTATAAGCAGTAACATGAGCTGCTGCCAGGAAGTCAAAAGGAGGAAGACAATGGCAAAGGAAGCTTTTAATAGAATAAGAAGAATCTTCTGCGCACCTCTGGAAAAAGAACTAAGGAAGAGAACTCCAAAGGTTTAAGACATCCTTAAACCTGCTAGAATGATATATATTATTTTAATGTACCGAAGTACTTCGGTACATTAAAATAATATATATGATATACGTAAATCACTTCGTGATTTAAGACGGCGCTCATTCCGTCGGATCCCGGCCAACTAATCACTCATATCGAGTGCACCTCAGCACATGTGTGGACTTCGTTCCTGCGTTCATAGACATCTATGACGTAGTGCAGAGGGCGGCCACTAGAGGGAACCGAAGAGTTGGAGCTTAATCTGAGACGATTCTAACCGGCGTCGGAGTTGTATCCGGCGTGGCTTAGTGGATAAAGCATCAGCACGTAGAGCTGAAAACGCGGGTTCAAATCCCGGCGCCGGAGAGAATTTTTCTCCGTTCCATTACTCTTTTATCGACTGCTAGAATGAGGTCAAAAGGTCAGCACCATGACAGACATATTTTTACTCCCGAGATTGAATACTGATCTATGCAGTCGTATCTACGCTCTATACCAGATGTCTTTAGAGCAGACCATTGGTTGGCGAGTCATTACTTAGCTGAGAGCGTTGTAGCGCGTGCATGTCCTGGTTACAGACGGTATTCAGAGACGCGTCCACTACTACAGTTCTATTGCGTCTAGCATCTGTGCGGTGTATAATCAGACGACAGCAGTACAACTAGTGACTGATACAAGAAGGTATGTTCAAATACACATTACTTTAATTTTCATTTTTCGTTATATGAACGTAGTCGGTCACTTAATTCATACACAGACATTTAGTATCGTGTGAACCGCGCTCTCTTTCATTTCGTTCCGTTGTTTATATCTACCCCAAAGATATCTGGTATAGAGTGTAGTTGCTGTACAAGTGAGCCACCCAGGCATTGTTCAATTTTATTTTGAAATTAATATTTGTTGTACGTCTAGGTGCTAAGTAATCGAAAATGCTACAGTCGTGTGAAAGTTAATACTAAGTTAGTTTAGTGGTCAGTTCTTCAGCCTGTCACGCAGGCGGTCAGGGTTCGAGTCCCGGTCAGGCCTGGGATTTTTCATTGAAAAATCTGTAGTGACACTTGTGGCGGACAAGGTCGCAGTTAAGGTTTTTCTCGAGGTTCTCCCGTCAACATTTCTACATTCCGTCATTATTCCCTAACATTCTCCGAACGCCAGCTGGCAACGCACGGAGTGGGCTGGGCTAAGGACGGGGGGGGGGGTGTTGCCTGCTCGAAACTTGGGTACGCAGCGAACCTTAGTGTAGTCGGCCGGTGTGGGTTTGGGAATGCGCCTAGCTCGAGGGTTAGCGCAATAGATCGTTAAAGGTCGCAGTGCTGGGTGACTGTACTCCCTTCCGAAATTCCATTCGATCCCAAGTTTTGGTATTGAATTAAAGGATTTTTCTAAAAAAGAACCATAGTTCAAAAAGTGTAAATTTGAGATATTATTAAGCATGTGGTGAGCATATTGTAGAACCTTCTACTGAATTAGTTCTTAGTGGAAAAACAACCGTAGCTCTGTGTTATAGGAGTGGAAATTTTCAATAATTTTCATAAAGCAACCAAGTCCAAAGACTTTTTTTTTGTGAAAGTAGCCATTGTCCAGGACGATGGTAGCATTTGCAAATATCCCATTCATATAATCTTGAAACATTTATCTATACAATTTTAGGATACATCGCAATATAGCGAACGCCAGTAGGGGAAGTTATCCTCACCCACATAAAATGTGCATTGGACACAACACTCGCCTATCACGTTGAGTGTCTGTTGAGCTAGTAGGGGAAAAGTGGAAGGGGTCGTGGGCAGAGCTTCTACGTTCGCTATATTGCGATTTGCCCCAATTTTAAACTGTAGTAGATTGGTAGCACTGCTTCTTATGTACGCGGCAAAAGCTACCTCAGAAAAAAAATAGCCTACTTGAGCACGTGAATTATTATATTAGTTATGGAGTCATCTTTAGGTGCAGAAGCAACCCCATGGAAGAAACGTAAGCAAAGAAAGGAGAAGAAACAGGATATAATAAAGAAACAGAAGATTATATGGGAGGCACACTTCAGCCACAACGGAGTATTTTTTTAAACAACCATTGTCCACAGTTACCTACATTTGCACATGTATTTCTATGAGGAAATTTAAGTTCTAATTGTGCTTCAGTTTTCCCAAGTTTCTACAACACCATGATATGATGAATTTCATACTTGAAATATTAACAACACCCATGCCACATAGTTTTTTGTTTCTCCTGAAAATTTATGTTTTTGGACTATTCTTGTTTTTCCAAAAACCCTTCAGTTATATTTACCTCGGACGGTAATAATTACACTTACTTACTGGCTTTTAAGTAACCCGGAGGTTCATTGCCACCCTCACATAAGCCCGCCATTGGTCCCTATCCTGAGCAAGATTAATCCAGTCTCTACCATCATATCCCACCTCCCTCAAATCCATTTTAATATTATCCTCCCATCTACGTCTCGGCCTCCCCAAAGGTCTTTTCCCCTCTGGCCTCCCAACTAACACTCTATATGCATTTCTGGATTCGCCCATACGTGCTACATGCCCTGCCCATCTCAAACGTCTGGATTTAATGTTCCTAATTATGTCAGGTGAAGGATGTAATGCGTGCAGCTCTGCATTGTGTAACTTCCTCCATTCTCCTGTAACTTCATCCCTCTTAGACCCAAATATTTTCCTAAGAACCTTATTCTCAAAAACCCTCAATCTCTGTTCCTCTCTCAAAGTGAGAGTCCAAGTTTCACAGCCGGTAATATAACTGTTTTGTAAATTCTAACTTTCAGATACACATAACAATAATTGTATTGCTGTGGGAAGTAAAAAAGGAAGATTAACTACTTTTAATAAGTGTGCCCACTCGAAGTTTCATAAAATTAGGGCTAAGTATGTGGATTTTGCCAACTTGTATTTCCGTTGAAATCCTCAATCTTTTCTATAGAATACTCGTAGTATACATTCTCAGTATAATAGTGAGAAGAATAAAAAGCGCGGTAGACTATAATATATGCCGTACAAATGAATACATTTGCCGCAAAACAAGAAACTCGACAATGCAAAATGCCAGCATATATTACAGCGTTCGGAGTGGAGCATTGTGGCGCCCGCCATGACCTTCGATCCGAAGGAATCACGCGGGACCTTAAAGTAACAAATCGGGAAACTACGGTAACACTAGAAGACATTATTTCTAAGGCGAAGGTTGAGTAAATTACAACAAAGCGTTGGCTATCTGTAGTAAGGTTAGTTCCTGCATTGAAATGTCTCCAGTTTTTATTTTTTCCCACGCTGTAACAAATCGACCTGCACAACATAACAAATGATATTAATGTCCCCCAGCCGAATATTATACGACACGCGAAATTGAACTGTCGTACTCCTTCCTACAGATGTTGAAAAGGATGGAGAAACCAGTCCGCATTTGGTCTGTGATGGACACCCTTCTTGATATTCACAAGGACTTCCACCGCTGAAATTTTGTCTCTCTAGAGCAGCACGGCAAGTCGCCACGTGTTGAAGCCGTTACTGGACGCGTGCGTGCATGCGTATAGACCGGCTTCTTAATTGGCGGTGATGTGAGGGAATGGGTATTTATCTCACTTCATTAGGGACTGAATGCCTATTGTTTTCCTAAGTTGTCTCAAATGATGGACGATATCACTATAACTCGTTCGCCGCTATGCAATAACAGCATGTCCGACCGTGAAAGACCAGGCCCGGGTTTAAATCCTAGTTGTGACAAGTTATTTGGTTGGTTTTTTCCGAGGTCTTCCTTCTTAACCAATTGACCAACTTTCGGCGTTGGACCTCGTACTCATTTCGCCTTCACTTCATTTATTAACTTTCAATAGTTTCATGTCGACCGGTGATGCGGCAGATATAGTACACTGGCGTTCAAAGACATCTGACCAAAATATTCTGATCGTGTAAGCGAACTTCATAACCGTGAGATAAGTCACAACTGAAGATATATAACAAATTTACAAACTTTGAAACAGTTCCCGCTAGTTCTCAATAGATTATGACTGAATCTATAATTGATTATAGAGTGTTATTTGGAAGACCTGAGGGGAAAAGACTTTTGGGGAGGCCAAGGCGTAGATGGGAGCATAATGTTAAAATAGATTTGAGGGAGGTGGGATATGATGATAGAGACACAGGATAGGGAACAACGGCGAGCTTATGTGAGGGCGGCAATGAACCTCCGGGTTCCTTAAAAGCCATAAGTGAGTAACTAAGTAAGTAAATAAGTATTATTATTATCATTATTATTATTATTATTATTATTGTTATTATTATTATTATTATTATTATTATTATTATTATTTATCCATTCTCCCTTTTTTACGATTTCAATTTGTATTTTTTTAATTATGAAATTGTTGTTCTGTCAGATGCGTTTCCATTCACTGTGGGCTAAAGCAAGGAGATGCACTATCACCTTTACTTTTTAACTTCGCTCTAGAGTATGCCATTAGGAAAGTCCAAGATAACAGAGAGGGTTTAGAATTGAACGGGCTACATCAGCTGCTTGTCTATGCGTATGACGTGAATATGTTAGGAGAAAATCCACATACGATTAGGGAAAATACGGGAATTTTACTTGAAGCGAGTAAAGAGATAGGTTTGGAAGTAAATCCCGAAAAGACAAAGTATATGATTATGTCTCGTGACCAGAATATTGTACGAAATGGAAATATAAAAATTGGAAATTTCTCCTTTGAAGAGGTGGAAAAATTCAAATACCTGGGAGCAACAGTAACAAATATAAATGATACTCGGGAGGAAATTAAACACAGAATAAATATGGGAAATGCCTGTTATTATTCGGCTGAGAAGCTTTTATCATCCAGTCCGCTGTCAAAAAATCTGAAAGTTAGAATTTATAAAACAGTTATATTACCGGTTGTTCTAATGGTTGTGAAACTGGGACTTTCACCTTGAGAGAGGAACATAGGTTAAGGGTGTTTGAGAATAAAGTGCTTAGGAAAATATCTGCGGCTAAGAGGTATGACGTTACAGGAGAATGGAGAAAGTTACACAACACAGAACTTCACGCATTGTATTCTTCACCTGACATAATTAGACGTTTGAGATGGGCAGGGCATGTATCACGTATGAGCGAATCCAGAAATGCATATAGAGTGTTATTTGGGAGGCCGGAGGGAAAATGACCTTTGGGGAGGCCGAGATGTAGATGGGAAGATAATATTAAAATGGATTTGAGAGAGGTTGGATATGATGATAGAGACTGGATTAATCTTGCTCAGGATAGGGAGTAATGGCGGGTTTATGTGAAGGCGGCAATGAACCTCCGGCTTCCTTAAAAGTCAGTAAGTAAGTATGACATTGTTGAGTAGCTCTTGCAATAGTATGGTGTGAGAGAAAATTAAAACTCATTTTCCGTCATAATTTCGGAAATGATTGTATTGCAGCTATACAATATTTTCTACGTAATTCGTACAATTCATTCATTCACAGTACAGTTTATATACAAAGGGTGAGAGATTGGATGGTTTAAAGATTATCAGAATGGTTTCTTGACCTTCTCTATGCCTCTTCTTCGTGATGTTCTTTCCTATTCATGACCTGGGCATTACAGAAGAATGTGCAGAATTGTTTCTTCACTTGCATTGATTGCTTTACATATTGGAGTCATTGATATGTTAAATCTATGCAGGAACACATGTCAATTTCTAGCGATAGGGACGAAGGTCTGTACATGTCATAGAACTACGAAGGTAACACTCTGTTTAGTTTAGAAACGTGTTAACCACTTATTGAATAGGTTCATAAACATGCGTGTCTTTGTTTACGTTAAGCCATTAAAGTGACAAATATCGATGCTTATCTGTACGAGATTGATTGTACGAAAAGGTGAAGGTGGTTTTGATTGCATGGCCTTTGTGAAATTACTCTTTACTGGAAGTGCCTGTTATTTTATGTCTATTTTGCAAACATTACAGCTGCTATAGTAGTAGTAAGTGTAGGCACTAATGAAAAGCAAGCACTAAACTGAAGTGGAGATGTTTTATAAAAGCTTAAAAAAAATCTGCAAGGACTTGCAAATGGAAATATATGCAGAATTGTTATCTTTCCATGGCCATTTTAATATTAAAGCATTTTTTATATTGTATAGTTACATTCGTAATGGTTTTATAATTAGCGTTTGAAGTAATCCTCTTTTCTAGGCATCTAGAAAAATTTGAAATCTTCCAAAGAAATAGTAAAACGTAGTTGATTATATTGAACATGACGAGAAGGTGCGATCAAGAAGTAACATGCTGACTACTCCTCGGTGTAAATGTTTCTGGTTTGCCTTATAGTCTCCAATTATTGGTTATATATCGCCACGTTTTTCAACGCACTCGTATTTGATGGCATCATTATTAGACTAATCACGAAAAATTTTACTACCGCATCCTACGACAACATCTTGATGCTCTATTACCAAATTTTAACAAACATATTTCCTGTTTAGAATATTCCATAATCTTATAGACTTTGTTTTTTTAAATCTTATAGCCTAATTAAATTAAATTATTACGAACTTAAAATCTCACTTTATATCCTCTAAATACTAGGGAGGATCGAAAAGTAGCGCACAACAATTGCTTTATGGCAGGGTTGGAGCGAATGCAAACTCTAAACGGGACGCTTAATATTCATCAACCACGGCATCAACGCTGCGCGGTGTTCGCTGGAGGTGAAATAGGTTGAAGAGAAGTCATATGGCTCCCAGTGAGAGAGTAGAATTCGCTCTTGGTGCCAGCCCTGTTTTACACTATACTATTTTGGTTAGGACGTTCAAAGTTTGCAGACAGTTTGAATCTTGCGCTACACACAGCAATGGCTCGATTAGGCGTCATCCTGGCGGAACGAGCGGTAACTACTGAGTAAAGATGGAACTTGTGCTAGCATCGTCTACTTCTGAAGAGCAGCGAGGTGTAATACGTTTTTTCTGAGCAAAACAAAAAAGTCCGAGTGAAATCCACAGGGAAATGTTGGAGGTGTATAGTGCTGATTGTCTGGACCTTAGCAACATCTCCAGGTGGTGCAGGTTCTTTAGATTAGATTAGATTTATTTATTTAACCTGGTAGAGATAATGCCGTCAGGCCTTCTCTGCCCCTCTACCAGGGGATTACAACTATAACATGAACAATAAGATTACAATTAATATTAAATTTACAATTACAATTACAATAAAAATTAAAGTACGACAAGAATACCTGATTAATGAAAGCTAGACATTTTATCATAGAAGTTAAGAACAAAGAATATTTTTGTATTTACTAAATTACAAATTAAACCTACAATAACAAAATTCTATAGTGATGAAATTACCGGATATTGAGATATTTTGTGGTAGATTAAAATAACTATTTACGAGAAACCATGTCTGAACGAGTCTCAATTACTGACCAAGTGCCTAGTAAGTTTGCGTTTGAATTGAATTTTATTTCGACAGTCCCTGATGCTAGCAGGTAACGAATTCCAGAGTCTTGGCAGGGCTATTGTGAAAGAGGATGAGTATGAGGATGTGCGATGGGATGGCATTGTTAGTATTGTTTCATGGCGAGAGCGTGTGTTCAGATTGTGGTGGGAAGAAAGGTAAGTGAAGCGAGACGACAGGTACGAAGGAATAGAAGAGTTCAAGATTTCGAAGAGAAAGAGAAGTGAATGTAAATTTCTTTTCTTATCTAGTTTAAGCCAACCTATTGCTTCCAGGGATGGGGTAATATGATCATATTTACGAACATTGCTTACAAAACGTACACACAAATTATGAGCACGTTGAAGTTTCATTTTGTTGTCGCTGGAAAGGTCAGTCAGTAAAATGTCAGCATAGTCAAAATAGGGAAATACAAGGGTCTGCACAAGGGACTTTTTTAAGCAAGAGGGAAGATGAACATTTATCCTTTTTAGCACATGAATAATAGAATATACTTTTCTGCAGGTTTCTTCGAAGAGGGCCGAATAAATCTTACCGATGAAGCACGTTCCGGCCGACCAGTGACCGCTGCAACACCACCCAGGGTCAGAGGCATTGAGGCAGCAGTCAGCCACGCTACAGCCCAGACCTCGCACCGTCTGAGTTTCACCTCTTCGGACCAATTAAAAGATTCCTAGGAGGCCAACGCTTTGGTTCGGATGAAGAAGTGAAATCAGTCATACGCAGGTCAGAAATAAAATTACTAAAGAGGGAATAGGACATTCTGAAAAAAAGAAGAAAGAGATATATCAAATAATGACGTGACTAGCCCACAACTGAGGAAAGCAAAGGGGGACAGAGCGAAAAAAAGGGATTCTGGAGTTCTTACAACAGAAAGTATTGTCAGAATTATTGTGGAGATTTGAGTTGACGAATCGTTAAACGATGCCAGCTACCTTACAACGAGGTATGTGTTTTCTAAAACCTTACCTTAGGAAACTCTCTTCGCTCTAATTTGTAGAAAACCTTCTTTAGGTATTATTTTTGTTGCAGATGTAGGACATTGCATATTATTTTCATTAGCCAAGTTAAATAATAAGAAATTGTTGAAAATTGATCAAATTGTGTATTTTATTGTTAAATAATAAAACTTGAAAACAGCTGACTGTATTTTATCTTCTTATATTCCTTAAATAGTAAATAAATAAATAAATAAATACATAAATAAATAAATACATGAATGAATGAATGAATAAATAAATAAATAAATACATAAATAAATAAATAAAAACATGAATGAATGAATGAATAAATAAATACATAAATACATAATTGCACAAATAAATAAATAAATAGATAAATAAATAAGTGAGTGAGAGAGTAAATAAATAAATAAATAAACAAATAAATAAATAAGCAAATAAATAAATAAATAATTTAGTCATAAAAATAACAAATGTACCATAGAAGTAAAAAATGGACAATAAAATAAATATTATTAGTCGCGAAATTAATTGACGTGTGGAAGTCGAATGCCGACAAATCTCTTTAGTGTTCTGCCTACTACAAGTAATTTATGTAGTCAGAGATATGAATTTTATAGAGAATACCACACACGCTGACAGAACAGTTCGGTCAAGGATAAATATTATAGACTCACATAAAAAGTTTCTATTGAAATCCTTGATCTTGACATCCTTTGCTGTGCAGACAGACGAAAGTGGGGGAGACGTAAGGATCAGTTCTTACAAGGTGAACAAAAGTATATAACACTTTTTCCAAAGTTATACCACACTCAAAGTTTAAGATAAAAAGAAATTACAAAAACTTGAAAACACTCCAACATTAAACCCTACGTCTTCAAAAAATTTCTTTCCAAAATTCGGGTTCTTGCATATCAATATCTTCTCATTTTATTGTAATATTGAAAATAAGAGTCCTCTTTAAGATACGACACGCGGTAGAACATCTACACCGTAGTCGTGGTACAACCACTGAAGATGGGGGAGCATAGCCCCCGAAACATGTATGGTTTCTAACCAGTTTTATTATTTTATTTATTTTATCAATAAATAGTGTTCAGACAACTGTAATAATTATCTCCATTATTTTCAATCTTCACTTATGAACACTGTTGTATTTTGACCTTTTAAAAGTATTTATTGTAATATGTTTAAATTTTTTACCGGCATAGATTTTTGTTCTTTCTTGTGAAGTATTCAGCAGCAGTTTTTATGAAACAAGTTCAAATCTTAATATAGCATAATTCGGTAGAGGTTTTTAACTTTTGTAGTTACCTTCAGAAAATAATTACAGAATGTCAAAACTTTGACAATTATTTATTGTCGCTAAATTATATAAACAGTGTACTTTCTTTAAAAAGACATAATAATAGCATTGTCAATTTCCGAGCATAAAACAACAAATTAATGCACATACTGGTTTTTTTCTCCTTGGGACTTCCTCTTAGCCACCACTTCCAGTTCTGCTCTGACGTACGTGATCAACTGCAGGCTGCCATCCGATAGCTTGTGAACTTACTTAACTTCTTACTTCTTATTGTAGTGTCTGTGTCCCGCTACATGCTGATTGATATATATTTTATATAGACCGGCACAAATATATTTTGGAAGAATATAAAAATATACCCCCATTTTTTCCAGATTATGGTGTAGAAAAATGTGATTAATTTTGTTCCAAAATATGATATACATTTTGTTAAAGTTCTCAGTATTATATAATAACTTTAATTCATCTTCTAGATACTTATTTATTATATAAATTAACCTAAGAAAATCATAACAATTAGGTGCATTTCATTCTGTGCGATGTAAAAGTAATAAAATAGAAAAACAAACATTGTTTTAAGAGAGGCCAATTAACATAAAAACTGCAATAAATTACAATCTGTTTTTGTACGACTGTTGAGCCTTAGCTGTTCTATTCAAAATTGACTGGGTTGGAGTCACATTTTGTGCAACAGGAACACCACAGCAGGTGCCTATTTGATTTCTGTTCATAATGAACTATTTAAATATTATAATTTTATGCACTACAGAAGGTTAGAAACATCACAACTGCACTGTCTGATAGTCCCTTCACTACTGAACAGAATACCACACCGCGAAACATTTCGTGACCCAGCCAATTTCATTTTCTCTTTCTGGTCAGTTTCACCATTATTCTTTCTTCACCCACTTTTTCTAGAACAGCTTCATTTCTTATTCTGCCTGTCCATTTCAAACGCTCCATTTTTCTCCATCTACATATTTAAAATGCTCCATTTTTCTCCATCTCCATATTTCAAATGTTTTCAGTCGTTTCTCTTCACTTCGTCCATGTTTCTGCCCCCTACTCCTTGGAATGCACTTCAGTAGTCTCTTTCTTAGTTTTTTTTTTCTAGAGATCCGCAGAAGATGCTTCTTTGCCTATTAAAAGCTTCCTTTGTCATTGCTATCCTCCTTTTGAATTCCTGGCAGAAGCTCTTATTACTATTTATATTAAACTACAAGTATTTGAAGCTGTTCACTTGTTCTACTACCTTATTTCGAATTCGCACGTTTACCTTCTTTATTTTTTTCTGATAACAATGCTATTCATCTTGTTTGCTTTTATCTTCATTCCATATGCTCACAGCTGTCATTTAGATCCAATAGCATATCCTTTAGTGATCGTCTCCTCTTCAGCTAACAATTACCTTATTAAAATATAATGTACAGCAATGGTCGTCAGCACTAGCTGAAATGAGTAACGGGTAAGGAGTGTATCCGAAAACCGGATTTTCGCTACCTATCGTATCTCCCCAAGTGCATCACGATGCTGGGTGGGCACCGGTCTCATACACTGGCACTGGCCGAAATTTCATGAGAAAATTTCTTCCCCCATGAGTACTCGAACCAGCGCGCATTACGTAACGCTAGTCCTAGGCGGGATGCCTTAGACCGCGACGTCACGGCGCGGGACGCTGAGGTACTGTACCACAGGAAATAATAGCAGTACACTAAACGTAAAAGAACCCTGTTCCTGATAGAGGACGCCAGGGTAAATTTGTGGGTCACATCTCATACAGGTTGAATTTTGACGGTGAATAATCTGTGCATTTGACACTGTTATTAATTAAACAAAATACTACTACCGAGCAAGTTGGCGCAGACGGAAGCGTTTGTGACTCGTATTCGGGAGGCCCTGGGTTCAAACCCCGTGGCCGGCCAATCTGACTGGGGTTTTTCATGGTTTCCCTCAATCACAATGGCAAATGCCGGATGATTCATCACCGCCTCGGTCACCAGATCATAAACATTAATCAAAATCTGAAATCAGTTACATGAACGCAGACCATTTGAAACACGCAGCGGGAACAGGCACTCAACAAGAGTAAAGGCTGGTTCACAATAAACCGGGAACAAGAATCAGAATGAAAACGAGAAGCAGAGGACGTGAATATGAAAATTTTTGATTCACAATAAACCGAGAACGTAGACGACTATGCATATCGATATGTATGTCAATAACGATATGTAAAGTCGATATTACGCATGCTGATGTTATTTGTATATAATTGACCAATGGCGTTCTCTTATGAGTACAAGGCAGCCAACATAAACACAGGTTAACCAATTTCGAAATTTCAACTGAAACATTTCATTAGGTACGGTACTATAAATATGCCCACAACCTATTTTAAGTCTACCATAACGTAAAATAATTAGAGAAGAAACATTTGTAATAGAACAAAAATGAACTCAACAGTAATTATTGAATTGAAGTGTGAATATGTAGTGTGTAATACGACCAATACAATAATAAAATATGATTCGCTTCTGATCGGTGTTCAAATATGCAGCTATTGAAAACCACGTATTCTCCTTCATTTTCTCATCTTTATACGAGGCGCGCCGCTAATCGTAAATGTGAGGATTTCAATATTAGAATCTCATCAAATAAAACTTGCTCCATGATGCACAGCACAAAACAAAATAATACATAGGTTATGTCACGGTCTTCTTACTACAAAATATACGACGACAAAATAGCTTTTAGATGGCAATAGAATGAATCTAGTGGGCTGTGATCGGAAACGTGAACGCCAAAGTTGAAACTTGGCCAACTCTCCGTTCCCGATCTCGGGCTCCGGCAAGCTTTTCGTTAATTGTATATGCTCACATTTAAATGTATACATTTTAACAATTTTACCGTTTTCATTTTAGTTCTGATTCTCGTTTCCGGCTTATTGTGAACCAGCCTTAACAACGCCCTACTGTTGTACTCACAGATCCTAACACGCGATATGACCACTGTTGTTAAAGCGTGTATAAAAATACTACTACTACCAGCAGAGGGAGAAGATGTGAGGGCTTTGTGTAAGGCAGATCAGGGTAACTGGAACACTTCGACGACGATGAAGACGATGATGATGATGATGATGATGATGATGATGATGATGATGATGATGATGAAACTCAATGACTATCAGTTTCATTTTTGCAATCCTTGTAACTTGGCTGCATAACACAATTATTCCATCCCAAACAGGAGACCACGCCAATCTAGCCGACTACCTTTGTGTAGTCTACAATGAATGAATAATGTAATTGAATTTCATGGCTTGGTATGCTTCCAAGTCATTCATTAGTGTAGTTATTATCATATTGAAATCCATGGATGAGTTGACAACATAATAAACAAGAAAATTCATGTCTATTAATCATAAATCGTAACTATGTAGCCAAGAAAATAGATTTATGAATTAAAAACACCTTTCCGACATTTTTATTAAACTTTTCTTCAGTACAAATATCTCATATTGTCACTACACAGATAATTTAAGCATTAAGTGTTTGTATATGAAGTAAAAGGTATATGGGATACGTTTGGTATTAAAATTAATTATAAATCTTGCATAATTCTCTTTCGTAAGTGTTGGCCTAGTGACCTGTTCCGGTTTCTAGAATGTCGGAACTGAACTCTTCAGCCCTTCAATGGAAATCTTTTGCTTATTTTTGTTATCTTACGGTGAAAAGGTAACTTTTAAGAGATTTGAGTTGCTACATAATATCCTCAATAAGTTAAAATTTTTGTTGTTGATATTCTTCATTGATATAATGCAGTTTTACCCAGACCTTTCATCTCAGTTCTTGAATACATTACAGAGTAACTTGAAAGTATTAACATGTTAGGCTATATTTAGACAAATAAAAAATTTTTATCACGAAGATAACACATACTTTTTCATCGTGCTTTTACAAGTTTCACAACGATTTAATTTTTTTTCTTTTATTTTTTTTTTCCAGATATATTACTGTTTACTTTTTATGAACAGTAATCTCACTAGAGGTTTTGATTTATCTAGAGATAATCAAAACTCGAGCGGGATTTAATTGATTATTAAACGATTAGAAGAAAGTATATAAAGATAAAAAATAAAGTACTCTAATACAATAAAATATTAATTGATTTACAAAAATCCTATATCATTAATGTTAGCTTCGTCCCGCGTCGTGGTCTAAGCCATCCTGCCTAGGACTCGCGTTACGGAATGCGCGCTGGTTCGAGTCCTCATGAGGGAAGAAATTTTCTCATGAAATTTCGGCCAGTGTATGGGACCGGTGCCCACCCAGCATCGTGATGCTACGATAGGTAGTGAAATCCGGTTACGCAAACCAGCTATAACGTTTGGGGGGCTCATCGTGCTAACTACACGATACCTCCATTCTGGTTGGATGATCGTCCACCTCTACTTCGGCATATGGCCGTGAGGCTAGCAGCCGGCTGATCGATCTTAGCCCTTCGTGGGCTGTAGCGCCACGGATTATTATTTATTTAATGTTAGCTTCACCAAACGTTTGAACGGAGCCGCCATTTTCAGTTGACTGTCCATACTGTAAAGAAATGACGATCGCAAAGCATGTTTTATAGTACCGTAAAGAATTTGCAGTTTGGAATGTTGGCAAACAAAAAAAACAAATGCTAGGGAGGTGGCAAAAACAGAAGAAAATATATAAAGATTAGAAGAAATAAAGTACTCTAATACAATAAAAAGGATATTAATTGTCTTAGCCTACTAAAATTCTATTTCACTAATGTTACCTTCACCAAAATGTTTGATTGGAGCCGCCATTTTCAGTCGGCTATCTATGCGGGAAACAAATTAAGATCGCAAAGCATGTTTTATAGTACCGTAAAGAATTTGAGGTTTGAAACGTTGGCAAACAAAGAAACAAATGCTGGGGTAGTGATAAAAACAAACAAACGCTAGGGAAGCGATAAAATTAAACAAATGCTAGGGAACCGATAAAATTGTTCGACAACCAGCCATGATTGTTTGAAAGACGTCCTTTCGTACCGTTTTATTAGTAACAAGTAGTCTGACGTAGTAAAAGTGTAATAGTCGTCTTAAAACAGTATTGAAAATATGTACCTAAATGAAATCATATGCATCCAAACAACATGGACTTCGGTTTACTGGATTACAAACAAAATGTATTCTCTATAACCCCAAAATTAAATTGATGTTGATATTTTTTCAGCGTCACAATACTGCTTTATACACCGGTGACTAATATAATTAAAAAGTGAATAGTAAATAATAACAAACATTATTGTGACGAAAGTGATACAGACGTTTTTATTATAATTTTGTTAATTCCTAAACAATTTATTTTCTCATGATATCAGTTGAGTTCCTCTCTACATTACATAACCATATTGTTACATTATGCTTTAAATTTTATCTCCGTTATCTCTTTCGACAGGCACACACGATGACATATTTCTGAACGAACGCACATAACTCGAAAATTTATATGGCTTTCCCTAGCTGCTCATAAGGAAATAGTAATATGCGTTACAAGAGCGGTATGTTGAAGTTTTCATGTTCGAGGAAAAGTTTGAAAAAGCGAAACGTAAGTTGAGCTTTTTTAATTTCCGAGAATTGAAAGAAAACATACCGCTCGTGTATCGTACATTATTTTGTGCGAATATCGTTCATTACATACCTGAAAGAGGAATTTCTAATTAGTTGCAATGAAATCTCCATCTTGGTTTCTGTTCAATGACGGCAAATTTGAAAAACAAAAATATCTATCTTCAACATTGTTGCTTTAAAATGTTTTCTGTGTTTACTCTACTCCAGCAGGCCGTGATATACGTCTGTCTTTTTTTTTCCCCCAGTCTATAAATGCGAACTTAAAACAAACGGCTTCCTTAATGTTACATGCATCACGAAATGCAATAACTTTAGTGGAGTTGTAGAGTTCACTTAATTTTTGCAAATATTTAAAAAAATTAATTAACATTGCAGTTCAGGTGAAATTGCAATGTTAACCAATTTATAATTATTACTATATTGAACGTCTGTAAAAATAATATGTTAAAAGCCTAGAGCAGTAAAATCAATATGTCACTTAAGCGGTAAGAAGAGGGAAATTGTTATGTGTGTTCGGTTGGGAATACTGAATGTGAAATTTTAGACTTACCGCGGATTGGTTTTGTGCGGAAACCAAGCAAATACGCACGATCTCGCACAAAAGAATTAAACCTGATTTTGCGTTCGAAAATTCGATTCAGTGCGACCAGTATTTGTTGGTAGCCTATGTAATTTAATAGTAATATACGTTACAAGAGCGGTATGTTGACGTTTTCATGGTCGAGGAAAAGATTGAAAAAGCGAAACGTAGTTGAGCTTTTTTAATTTCCGAAAACATGAAAACAAACATACCGCTCGTGCATCGTACATTATTTTGTGCGAAGATCGTTTATTACATACCTGAAAGACGAATTTGTAATTAGTTGCAATGAAATCTCCATGTTGGTTTCTGTTTAATGACGCCAATTTCGGAACACCAAAATATCTTTCTTCAACATTGTTGCTGTAAAATGTTTTCTGTGTTTACTATACTGCAGCAGGCCGTGATATACGTCTGTCTTTTTTTCCCCCAGTCTATAAATGCGAATTTAAAACAAACGGTAAGGTTATGTAATGATTTATTTTTCATTTTAATATTTTAACAATATTATTTATATAACATATTGCAGTAATAACATCGGCATCTGGAATCTCGTTGATTTTTTCACGGCTTCCTTAATGTTACTTGTATCAGGAATGCAATAAGTTTCGTGGAGTAGTAGACTTTACTTAATTTTTGCAAATATTTAAAAACAATAATTAACATTGCAATTTAGGTGAAATTGCAATGGTAAGTTTCCAATTTATAATTATTACTATGTTAAACGTCTCTAAAAATAATATGTTAAAAGCCTACGTAAAGCAGTAAATGAATGTCGCGCTTAAGCGGTAAGAAGAAGGAAATTATGTGTGTTACGTTGGGAATACTGAATGTGGTATTTCACACTTATTGGTTCTGTGCGAAAAACAAGCAAGTACGCACGATCTCGCACAAAATAAAATGAATAAGTGTAGAAAGGAGATCGAATGGAACAGTGACATTTAGGGCCTACATCCGTAAATATCTACCCACATCAGTTCTTACTTAATACTCACATTTTGTTTATCAATGAATCAACGAGAAACTCTTCTTTCACAGGCAGCCATGTTCCGTCTCATTTGATATATTTCTTGGAATTGGCAAGGTGTTGCCATAACCCAGAGCAAGAAAATTATTCATGTTTGTCTCTGAAGTGCATTCATTACAAATCCTCCTCTACATGATTTACTTCATGCCTCGTAACGCTATCTTAACTGCCTGTGCCCTACAGCGCCGAGATCCTGTACTAAAGAACATTTCCACGGCATTCCAAATCACAACACTTGAGCATTATCTCATGAAATCTTGGGACAGTCCAGAACAGAAATACCATCGTGACTACATTCAACACAAAGACTACCGCGAAAGTCTTGCGAGTAGAGGACGCTATAATTACAAGAGCCAGTAGGAAAATTACCTAGAACTGGTCCCTCTTTACGTAGAACTCCAATCAAGATGCAAGGAAATTATGAAAACTCGTGCTCATCTGACATCATCAACTGGATTTCTCTTCGATGAAGTATATAACGGAATTCCTTTTATAAACACACGACTTGCAATGAACGGTTATACTGGTCCGTTATGTAAAACGGCAAATAGTGACGAGTCTCTTGGCAGTGCAGCAGTATGAAAGTAAAGACATCTTGCTGGACTTCTTTTTGTAGAGTTAATCTAAATAATAAAGTAAATATTACTATTCCCTTCAGGTCTACTGGAATGAATATTATTTAAACCCACGGCACGGGTATCCTTGCGTTAGGACTTCTTCCCTCGGGCTCTTCATTATGGTGTTACCTTCAGACGCAGAAAAACATCGCAGCAACGTTGTAATAGAATAAGTAAAGTGACTTATAATTTACCACTTAAACAAGTTGAAAGTGCTTTAGTACATTTGAATCGGTTATTTGAGAAACTACACATATGTCCTGAGCTATAAGTTTTGAGAAAACTGCAAAAAAACTCTCTGCAGCTTATAAATTTTGGATGCACGTTCTTATCTTTCAGGGTTAATTTTTCATTTGAATTGAAATATTTCTGAATATTTTAAAACAACTTTTAATTATATTTGAGAACGCCGGAAGCTCGTGAACATGTGTTGTTTCTCAAATACAAGAAATATTTGCTGTAAAAATTATAATAGTTTGTATTCAATCTCTCCTTTTTACTTTATTATTATTATTATTATTATTATTATTATTATTATTATTATTTTAAGTTAATATTTGTATACCAGTATGTACTTTCTGTATGTGATTGATCCTGGTTGAGTGGAAGAGAAGGCCTGATGCCCTTAACTCTGCCAGGGAAAATAAAACTATTATTATTATTATTATTATTATTATTATTATTATTATTATTGTTATTATTATTATTATTATTTATTTTCTATGCAAGTTAATGACAACGAAAGCTATTTAAGTACAAATTTTTGTATATAACATATTTGGTCCTTCATATTACAAAATGAAAAGAAAATTATAAAGGATTTGACAATAAAAACACTGATATCTTATTGAAGTCCCACACTACAGCTCCACAGGTGCGTCATCTCTTATTACGACTAAGCCAGGTATATATATATATATATTATATATATATATATATGAAGAAAAAGAAGATAAACTTGCGAATAATAAATGAGGGATACTTGGGGTGTACTGTAAAAAGCACCACTTATGAGGCAACTAGGTCAGGACATAATGGAGTAGGTTGGCCAGTTCCTTTCCTCTTCCACTGCATACATCGGCGATTAGCTACATGTTACACTAATCAGACTTCAGATGCATACAAACAATTGAGGACAGTTTTTTCAAAACTTCCTAACTGAAAAAAAAAAAAAAAACTAAATTTTACAGGAGAGGCAAAGCACTATTGTAAGCAAGTTTTGCTGTATGGTTCACTTATAGCAGAAAGCAAGTTTTGAAAAAGCGATCACACTTTGACACACTACAATGAAGAGAAATAACCCAATTTTACTAAGACGCTTTGAACATCATGTAGAGGCCTGCCTTATGTTAACGATTCCATCAAAATCTCAATTTTGCTAATTTTGCAGTTAGCAAGTTTTGAAAAAATGGTCCTCAATTGTTCTTCCTCTGACATGTATCATCAAATGAGATACTCCCTGATAAAAGAGGTACATATCAGCCAGAATGTTCCCTTTATATTTAAAATCAGGAATCCATTATTTTCTTTAGTAAAAATGGCTATATTTCATTTCAATCATTCCGAGATTAATAAAATTTACTAGTAGACATTAAATATGATAAAAATCCACTGACTATGAAAAAATTGCAATCATAAATAGATTCATTTAAAGATAAAACGCTAAGTTTTACTCCAGAAGTGAATGCAGCGAAGATAATGCATGTAAAATATAGGCGTCTGTTAAACCGACAAGACATGTACTTGGAATAATGAGTGTTATAGAAAACCACAGCTTTGTAGTTAGAGCCTTGACTGGTATTCGAGTCTTGTACTTTTCGAGCAGAAACCAAACCTCTGTCGTGAAGGCTATCAGTAATAATGGAGTTGTGAAGATCCATGAGGAAGTAAGTCTATGTTTATGTACAAGGGAATTGACTTTACAAAGGGCATTTAACGTGCGCATTCGGGGAAGGAATTACAATTTCATATTCAGCATAAATACATTGCATTTACCTATAATTATAAGTTATAAAGTGCACAGCGAAATGCAGGCTCTTTCACGAATAGAGGTCAATATCAGATAATGATGTGACTGAGGTGATTTAACACGCTTGATACAGTTTTAAACAGCATGAGTGTTAAAACAAAATGCTTAAACCACATATAGGATCTGCAGCTAAGCTACAATGCAGTACTAAATACCTATGCCTACAAACATACATACGTGAACGTGTGTGTGTGTATGCATGTATGTATGTATGTATGTATGTATGTATGTATGTATGTATGTATGTATGTATGTATGTATGTATGTATGTTCATTACCTTCCTTTAGAGGAGACTCTACTGAAAATCATGAAGATTTAAAAAAATATATATTGGCTATTTCGCTTCTTTAGAATGTATATTTTCATATCAAAAATGGATTTAGTTCAATTCTAATTACAAATATGTTTAATTGTTCTTAATTAAGGCTGTAAGGGGGCGTAGCATATAAAGAGTTTATTAAAGATTTTATTTATTAATTTGCCCTACAGAATAATATCTGTAATATTGACAATCAATATTTGAGGAGAAAAATTCGCTCCGGCGCCGGGGATCGAACCCGGGTCCTTGGTTTTACGTACCAAGCGCTCTGACCACTGAGCTACACCGAGTTCAATCCATAGCACCGGATCGAACTCTTCTTCTTCTTCTTCTTCTTCTTCTTCTTCAATTTTTCCCTTTGTGGCCTGACTCCAAGTTAGGCATATACGTTGACGTTTTATGTCCAAGTCAACTACCATTATACAAGGGGCGCACTCAGCTGAGTGACTTGTTTGGCCGGGATTCCGCAGTTCAGTGCAAAGTAATCTGTACAGAAATATGCACTGCTAGCTATGAGAATATTAAAGATTTTATTTATTAATTTGTCATACAGAATAATATCTGTAATATTGACAATTAATATTTGAGGAGAAAAATTCGCTCCTGCGCCGGGGATCGAACCCATTGTCAAAATTATTTTTTCATCAAAGAATTCACTTTTACAAATTTCTGATTATGAACATAGTATTTTTTTTTTCTAAAGTGGGCTCCCTGAAGTTACTAGACGAATGTAGCGGAGGAGAATTTTTATAGATTCGTGTTGCATAATAGTACATTATGCAACGAGCCTATAATGATAGTAATTAAGAAGCGAGTATGGATGTTTATGAAACGAGCGCAAGCGAGTTTCATAATTTTCATACGAGCTTCTTAATTACCATTATAGGCGAGTTTCATACGACTTTTTATGCTCGACCATATTTCTAACTTGAAGTTATTCAGATGTATAACATTTTATTTGTATCTGACCTTGTTCTAGGTCGTGAATTATGAGATGTGCGCAGACGCGAAAGTATTGATTTTTTCCGAGGAACAATAATGTCATTGACCTTGTGTAATCCCGTTAAACTAGGTATAACCTTGATTATTGAATTCGACATTGAAAAACGAGATGACAAATTGAATTTATTTGAATATTATTTACAATTAACGCTAATTGTTATAGTAACAGAACACAACCTTCTGCGACAGTATTGGATTTCCAGCCTCCGTGACTTTTCGGTAATTCTCTTTCGATTGCATATCCGAGAATAATCGATACTTGCGGTTTTATAACGGTAGAAAGCTGACTTGTTATTGGCTGAACGCCTGTAAGCTGAGTTGTCATTGGCTGAAAACACCTGTACTTTAATGTGTAGGTGTACTTTAATGACATGCATTAAAGGACTGCTACCAGGTGTATAATTACATTTCGGCATGGTCGAGCATAAAAAATAATTTTACTTTCAACTCCATTTGTCCGCAAGTTTATTTTCTTGATTCAACACCAACTTTTTGTTGCCAAATATTAATCAATCGCCACTGGTACAGAAAAAGTCAACTTGAGCGGAAGAGCTAAGGAATGCTCATATCCTCTCTCGATACGTATCTTTATACCTCTATGCAGCACCGAATTTCACTAAAAATTTTGAGGGTAATTTAAATGTAGCGATAGTTGTCACAAAAAAAAAAAAGAGTGGACAGACGGATTGTTGGATGGATGGATCTGAGAAATACTAGAGTCCTTTCCGTAGGTTCATTAAAGCATTAGGAAGATAATAAAGGGCTAAGAATAGAAACAAAATGCAACACAAAGGTACAATTCTACTTCTGCATAACACCTCTGAAATGCTTGTTAATGAAACGAATGCAATTTCCGTCCAATTAATCGTGTTTATCAAGCTGGTGTTCCGCCTTCTCACACCTGGTTTCCTGATCAAGGACTCGTCTCATTTCCCTGCTGAAGCTGGATATAAGAATACATAAAACTTCACCACCGTTACATTTTACAAATTTGCACTGTCAAGTAGAGGGAAGTTAGAACTATCATAGCAAAATGAAAGTTGATGTAAAAATATTTGTATAGAATTCGTATATGAATGACTATTAAATAAAGAACTTACTTCATAAAAGTATCCTACAGAAATGTCACACATTTAGGCCTAGGCCTATATCCAGAAGCATATACAAACAATGAAAGATATCTAGGATGAACAAAGAATGCTATGTTATTAAATATGCAAACATTAAAAAAATAATTCAGCGTTCGCCTAGTTGTAATTATTATTATTATTATTATTATTATTATTATTATTATTATTATTATTATTATTATTATTATTATTACTTGATCTAAAAACTTACTTGATTTAAAAACTTACTTGATCTTGTATTTACAAATTTAACCGAGACTGAGGTCAATCTGGCCACTCACTCGCTAGTGTTGCAGGATGAATATCATCCTCCCTTAACAATAACTCTTGAAGTCACACTAAATTTTTCTCCCCAGAATCAACAAAATTCTTTCCCAAATTATTCTCAAGGTGATTACTTGAACTTATATTGGAGTCTATATAATTACGATTGGTCCTGTGTTTACCAAGCTGTCGATGTTAACGATGCAGCTAGCTCACTATGTTCAGTAGTTAATAGTGTCATATCCCAGGCAGTTCCTGTCACTCGAGTCAAAAGGTCTAGTTATCCACAATGGTTTTCTAACACCTTACGTAAACTTATTAGAAAGAAAGACCATGCACATAAAAAATATAAAAAATTCAAAACTGAATTTTATTATCAAACATTTTCCTACTATAGAAAACTTGTGAAATCTAAAATTAAATCGGATAAATTATCATGGCTTCAAAATATTAATGAAAATCTTAAAACGGAACCAAAAAAGTTTTGGAAATATGTTGAATCATTTCGGAAGACAGATAATTATCCCTCTGAATTAATTCTTAACGATAAACACATCACAGATCAGTTAGACATTGTCAATGCTTTTGCTGATCACTTCAAATCTGTTCAGACTAAACACAGCCATACATATGAAAACATTATTACGAATATAACAGACTCATTACCTATACCTAAAGTAACACATGATGACGTTCGTAAAGCAACTAAAAACTTAAACCAACAAAAACAACTGGCACTGACGGTATTCCAAATTTTATAATTAAAGGATGCTCTAATATATTTATTCCTCTTTTAGCCCACATATTTAATATTAGTTTGAAAAATGGTGAATTTCCCTCACTATGGAAACAAGCTGCAATTATTCCTATATTTAAAAACGGAAAAAGAAATGATGTCAGAAACTACAGACCTATCTCGATCCTAAATAACTTTTCAAAAATTTTTGAAACCATTATTCACAGACATATATCGTTTTATGTGAAAAACAAGCTCAATTCTTCACAACATGGATTTACTAAAACTAAATCCACTGTCACTAACCTGGTCACATATCTAAATCAAATTGTACCAATAATTGAAACGCAGGGACAAACTGATTCAATATATTTTGATTTCAGCAAAGCTTTTGATGTAGTTCCGCACTATATCCTTCTTCATAAGTTAGGAAATATTGGCCTTTCTGTAAGCTACGTAAAGTGGTTCGAAAATTATTTAAGTAATAGAGTTTCATGTGTAAGACTGTTTAATATACACTCTTATTCTTATAATATAAATTGCGGAGTCCCGCAGGGATCTACTTTAGGACCTCTCCTATTTATTATATTCATAGATGATATATGCAAAAGAATAAGTTCTGACTGTTTATTATTTGCAGACGATTTAAAAATGTTTCGTACAATCAAAAGTAGTGCTGACTGTCAATCACTTCAATGTGACATTAATTCAGCCACTAAATGGTCGGAAGACAATGGTATGACAATTAACGTATCCAAAACTAATGTAACAACCTTTTCTAGAAAAACTTCTTCACTGAAATTTAATTATTATCTAAATAATGTACTAATTAACAGAACGGATTGCGTAAAAGATTTGGGAATATTCTTTGACAGTAAATTGTATTTTCATAGTCACGTTGATTACATTTACAATCACGCAATCAGAATGCTAGGAATAATACGGTCAATAACTTATTCTTTTTCCACGCCCGATTCTCTTTTAATGCTATACTATACATTGGTGCGATCGAAACTCGAATATGCATCTGTAGTTTGGAACTCGATTACAACTACGGACTCGGCTAAATTAGAAAATATACAAAGAAAATTTATATCCTTATGTTCATTCAGATTTCTGCCCATTAATTCCGGGTATAGTTATGAGAGAAAATGTGAATATTTTAATTGTCAAAATCTATATGCTAGACGCCATGAGCTAGATTATCTGTTCTTTTGTAAAGTCCTCAAAGGTGATATATCCTGTGACTCTTTCTTAAACAATATTACCTTACGTATTCCAACAAAAGATATGAGAGCCCACAAACTTTTCTATATTAGAAATTCGAAATTTCTTTCACCAGTCTCCAGATGCATTAAAAATGCCAACATGCATGGCTGCGAATTCGATCCCTTCAATGTATAGACTTTGTTTCCTCTTGGCAACGATTTATCATTTATGTATTCTTTTAGGCATTATACTCAATTAACATTGTCTCATAGTATTCTTAGTTATCCATTCATCGTCATTATTGTAATTGTAATTATATTTATGTGTAATAATTATTTTTGTTTTATGTTTTTGTTATATTTGTGCTGAACTGTAATTGGCCACTGGCTGTTGTACAGCACATTAAATAAATAAATAAATAAAAATAAAATAAATAAATTATTATTATTATTATTATTATTGTTATTATTATTATTTTAAGTACATGATTATGTCTCGTGATCAGAATATTGTACGAAATGGAAATATATAAATTGGAGATTTAACCTTCGAAGATGTGGAAAAATTCAAATATCTTGGAGCAACAGTAACAAATATAAATGACACTCGGGAGAAAATTAAACGCAGAATAAATATGGGAAATGTCTGTTATTATTCGGTTGAAAAGCTTTTGTCATCTAGGCTGCTGTCAAAAAATGTGAAAGAATTTATAAAACAGTTATACTACCGGTTGTTCTGTATGGTTGTGAAACTTGGACTCTCACTTTCAGAGAGGATCAGAGATTAAGAGTGTTTGAGAATAAGGTTCTCAGGAAAATATTTGGGCTAAGAGGGATGAAGTTACAGGAGAATAGAGAAAGTTACACACCACAGAACAGCACATATTGTTTTCTTCACCTGATATAATTTTATTAGGAACATTAAATCCAGACATTTGAGATGGTCAGGACATGTAGCACGTATGGGCGAATCCAGAAATTCATATAGAGTGTTAGTTGGGAGACCGGAAGGAAAAATACCTTTGGGAAGGCCGAGACGTAGATGGAGGATAATATTAATATGGATTTGAGGAAGTGGGATATGATGATGGAGACTGGATTAATCTTGCACAGGATAGGGATCGATGGCGGGCTTATGTGAGGGCGACAATGAGCCTGCGAGTTCCTTAAAAGCCATCTGTAAGTAAATATTGTTATTGTTATTATATTTTTTTCATATCAAGGTAGTGTTCATTTTAATAGATACAATTATTGAAAGTACAGTGTTGCCAAGGAAAGAAACAAATGCTAAGAAGGTGATAGAAAGAAACGAATGCTAGGAAGATGATAATAATTGTAGGATAAGCAGCCATGATTGGTTGAAACACGTCGTTCCGTACCGTTTTATTGGTCAAAAGTAGTATGACGTAGCAAAAGTGTAATACTCTGCGTATAACAACACAGAAAACATAGAAGATCAAACACTGCAACAGTGAAATAAATCTCTTCATATTTCCTGTTTGGAATCGTATCTCAGACCACTAGATTTGTAGCTCTTAGCGCCACCTTTTGAGCAACCGAGAAGGTCTTTATAAAGTAAGAAATTAATCGTGTACATAATTTCTGAGCAACGTGTAGTCACGTATGTCGGGGTGTGTATTTATAAAATTATAAATGTGTGTATGGCGGCCTTACAGACCTAATACTAGTTGACCTTTCGCTTTGTCAATTAGATGACATTTAGATAACTTCATAAAGAACCCAACGATCTGCAACAACCTGCACGCTGCAGTAACTGGATTTACTGGTCGAGGAGCAATTCTTTAATAATTTTTCATTGCAAAGATTTATTAATTGCATTCAGTTAACGTAAGAATACAAGCTCTGTATTATTAATACAGTTCCTTCATTAAAATGAAACGTGCGTTACAATTTATCCATATAGATGCTAGGACAAGAGTTGCGTGTTTGAGTGAAACACATGAGTCTGTTTAAAGGAAAACAATTCTGGGAGAAACAATTTAAGGGGCGAGGATGGTATTTTTGATGAAAAATGACTAAATTAAAAAAATATGTATATTCTTTAAAATACTCTGTGATATGTGTGGATTGCCATTTTTAAACTTCCTGCGTTATGGATTTTTAAATCACTTGCCCACTTTTATTGTTGTTTCCGGTAAATTAAATTTTCAAATATTTTTTTTTCTTTAAAATACCCTTTGATATGTGTGGAATGCATTTCATAACATTTTGTGGGTATTTGTGCCCTTATCGGATGTTGAAACGTCATTTTTAAACTTCCTGCGCTAAGGATTTTTAAATCACACGCCCGCTTTTATCGGTTTCCAGTAACTTCATTTTTTTTTTGCTACATTGCCAGACAAAATGGATATAATATCTGGACTATTAAAGATACATGCATGAAATTTAGAACACACATTCTTTAGACTATTAGGAAACTTTTCTCTGTAACAGAATTTTGTTAATTGATTTAATTTAAAAAATGCGTCCGTTTGTTTGCAAGAAAGGAAATCAGAAAATTGTTACTAAATTTTAATTGTTTATTTTACAAACGTAGGGACTAATATCAAAATTATGTTACAGACAGTTTGTAGAACATACTTTTGCAAATACATTGCAAAAACTGTTTGAATCTATCTTTAAAAACGGTTTAGATATATCGGTTTTAGTACAATCCTTCATTGGGTATATTTTTTTTTTCAAATTTGGGCCCCGAAATAATTTTTTTTTTAATATTTTTAATTGGTTGAGTTTCCACAGCTATGAGCTCTCTACATACAAAAAATTAGTAATTTACACGAAATAGGAAAAAAGTTAAAAAAAATACCATCCTCTCCCCTTAAGGACGAAACTGTTCGTTTGGAATGAAAATACCATTACCAGGCTACAAGGTCACCTGCGTGACATTGAACCATGGCTCCTCAGATGGAGAATCAAATTAAATATATATAAAACACAAGCCATCTTATTTAGCAGAAGAAATAAATTCAATAGACCGGGTATAAATCACACGAAGTTAGCTATAAATGGTTCACAAATCGAGTGGAAAACTTCAGTTAAATATCTCGGAGTAACACTAGACAGACGGCTCACATTTTCAGAACATACTTCAAAAACTCAGACTTGCCAATGCTAGAATGGTGGAGCTTTACCCAATATTAAATAAAAGCAGAAACCTAAATATACATACAGACCTAACTTTGTATAAAACATTAATTAGGTCAGTAATATTATATGCTTGTCCTGCTTGGGGACATGCACCCATTACAGCCTGTAAAAAATTACAAGTTTTCCAAAACAAAATTTTAAGATTCATCACAGGACTGATTGATTCATGAAGAACTAGAAATTCCGACAATTCAAGAATTTATTTCAAATCAAGCCTTCTGCACGTACACCAAGTCGTACAGCAGCACAAACCCACTAATTTCTTCACTAGGAAATTACAACCCTGCGTTAGACAAACATAAAAGACCTAAGAGCGTACTCCACCCTCTAGCTTGGAACGACAACGTACATACAAGACGAATACCAACTTGAACACTAAATAACCACTTGACTCTACACACAGACAAGGCTATTAATGCACTAATAATGTTATTTCTCTGTTTCAGGGTCATCACGTTATTGGCAGCATAGATGCATTGTTCTAATTGTTAACACTTTTTTATGGACCTTTAATGTATGTGTATTTTGAATAATGATTAAATGAAAACCTCCCACCCGAACATATTCCGACCACACTATAGCCAATTGGCTTGTCGTCAGCACGACATCTCATCCTGCTCTAGGTTTTTCCGTGGTTTCCCTTGAGCAATAAGACAAATGTCGGGATGAGCCCTAAAAGAAATGGGCCACGGACCACTTCCCTTCCCCCACTCTTTCTCTTCTACTATCACAAAGAACTTGCTAATTTCTTAGATACCAACCCTGAATTATGATAATAGGGGAACATATATATATTGTAAGTTCACAGGGCTAACGGCTTCGAAGCTGGGTACCTGGTTCAAATGAAGTGCACTGGTAGCAATCTAAAACATGGGGGCACGAGATAGTTACTCTGCCTGCCATTAAAAATTCACTTCACTAAATAATCCCCAAGGTAAAAAAAAAAAAAGCATGTAGCAGACCGAATAAATTGTATAAATAATAAGGTTATCACATTTTTTTTTTAGAAATTTCCGGGGACAGATATCGACATTAAAAACGACTTTTAACATCTCTGTTAATTCGCCGTTTGTTTATATTGTTTTTACACATTAAAAAAAATTGAAATACACTGTGATTCAAAATGAAATAGCAGATTTCAATTTTTTATTACAGACAAACTATCAAAGATAGAAACACATTGGGAATGTCACTGGATAGAGGAAGGTTCAAAGTTTGGACACAGCTGCGCTGTTGTTTGTTTATAGCAACATGGCTACTACACCACAGGAAAAATCATTTTCTGTGTTGAAATTCGCGAGATGTCATGCTGCAAAACTGGTTGTTTCCTCAACTTCATGAAGATTCCAATGACTTTATTTTCTTCCAAGATGGCGCCCCCCCCTCACTTTCACCTTGAGGTACGGCGTTATCTGAACATCAACATTCCACAACGTTGGATTGGAAGAGGTGGACAACAACATCATCTTCATTGTTTTTGGTCTCCCAGGCCACCAGATCTTATTCCCTGTGATTTTTATCTGTGGGGGTACATAAAACACACAGTGTTTGTCCCACCTTTGGCAGCTACTCTTGAAGATCTGAGAAATCGAATTATTGACCAATTGATGCGTGCGTGGAATGAACTGGACTACCGTCTCGACGTTTCTCGCGCAACACCTGGTGCTCATGTTGAGTGTACAGTGCCTGTAGGATGAAACTTTGAACCTTCCTCTATCCAGTGACATGCGCAATGTGTTTCTATCTTCGATAGTCTGTAATACAAAATTGAAATCTGCTCTTTCATTTTGAATCACAGTGTACTTTTTGTATTTGTACACCCAAAATATAAAATCTACTCAGCACATTTCGAACTGGCGGATCAAGGTCACGTACAAACGTATACAAAAATACAAACCACGCACGAGTAACTGAACTGAAAAACTGTGAACTGAAGCATTGGTAATCCCGGCTGTACTAGCTGACTTTAGTTGAGGAGAAAGGTCCAGAAATGTGGTAAGTACGCGTGGCAAATGCAGTGCATTGCTTGACCTTGATCCACAAGTTCGAAATGCGTTGACAATAGTTAAACTATTGGGATTTTTCATAAGAATGAATTATCCAACCGAGATTTTCTATCTTGTTAATGACTCTAGATGTTACTGATTGTCGACTTTTAATGTTGTTTTAACAGTTGAACTAATGTTGGATTTCTTTTATTTTCAGGTTTGGGTTACATATAACAGCCCTGGTGTTGGCAATCTTCTGACCTGCTTCCACAAGTTATGAAAGATGATGTCGACAAGGTGTTTTAGTGGTCGTTACCGACTTACCATTTGTAGAAACATTCATTAATGCGACATGTTTAGAGTTACCATATTTGTATTGGACGTGTTGAAACACTTGATTTTATAAGTAATACTTTAAGATTAATCGAGACGCTCATTCTAGGGATTACGTACACAGGGAATGGATTTCCTTTACGTTGCGATAGATTTAATGAAAGTATTCTGGTTCGGAATGAAGCGTATAATGGAATAGCGTCTTTCGTCACAACGACCTCATTTCATTTGGAAATTCAGAACATTTTACCAGAATTAACTATTTAGAAATTCAGAATCAATAAATTGCCATTACAACTGAAATTTTGCCACTACTATGATGTAAATATAAACATTACGTGAAATATACTATATATAATTATATACCAGCATTATAAATAGTCTCTGTCATTAATAAAAAGAGTGTTCCAACGCCGTAAAATATTACCATGCCAACTAAAACGTCATAACTTCTATTATGACGGCATACGTTTTGTCATAAAATTAATGCTATTAAACGATTTGCCGTGCAAAAATTTTTAATACGTCACTACTGTCATAGCAACCCAGTCTTCAGAGACTTTGATATTTTAAAACTATCTATCATTACAAATTTGATGTGTTATAATGCTGTCGAACATAAAAGTTATTATTATTATTATTATTATTATTATTATTGTTATTATTATTATTATTATTATTATTATTATTATTATTATTATTATTATTATTATTATTATTACTACTACTACTACTAGTATCACGTAACATATTTTATACATGTTATTTTAGTATGAATATTTTTCTTATTGATTTATAAAAATTTACTTACCAGTATTGTTTTGATTGACAACAATTTAAAATGAATTTTTGACTACAATTAACGTGATGTAATTATGTAAGATGTAATGTAGCTCTGGACGAGAACAGCAGGGGACAGACAGGCATGGAAAAGACTGGAAGAAATTACGAACACTTTGTAAACTGTGTATAGTTTTTTATTGTTTATACATAGTTCTTTTTGTGTGTGTTAGTTTGGATAGTTGGAGTCCGTGTTTAGTTGGTATATTTGATGTATTTAGTTAGTATAGTTTTGTGTTTAATTGTATAGTTTTTGTATGTTTAGATTAGATAGTTTTTGTGTTTAGACTGTATAATTTATGTGTGCAGTTTGTATAGCTATTTGTATAGCTAAGACTATAATTTATGAGTTCAATTTGTATAGGTTTTGTGTGTTTGGTTTGTGTGTGACTTAAGACTGTACAATTATAAAATTTGTTGTGTGTTTCGAGTGGATAGTTGTGTGTTCAGATTATAATTTATGTGCTCAGTTTGTATAGTTTTTTTGTGGGTGTTTAGTTTGCATAATTTATGTGTTTAGTCTGTATAGTTTTTCGTGTTTAGCTTATATAGTTTGTTTATGTGTTTAGTTTGTAAGTATAGTGTAAGCTCTCTTGGACTGGCTCCCCAAGTGTAGCAGACTTTCAGCTCACCCTACACTCCTGTAGGAGGCCGTTGCCCTTATGGGATTTCAGGCTTTTTATATTTCATAATGTAGCTCTATGTAGCCTACATATCAAGTCGCTTTGTTGTACTTAACTAACAATTTATTACATTTCTGAAAAACAGTAACACTTAAACATCTGCTTTGAGAATGTGATAATGTAACATAACTAACACGCAATTTTATAATATAATATGTTTTTCAAACTGGTGTCTATGCTGTGTTTTGTTCTGTTGTAAATTCGCTACTTCACTGTATCTTGTAGACTCGACTTGTACTTGGAGCTTATTAAAATTAAGTTAATAAAATTTGATGTTAAATACTCTTTCAACCCTAATTTAAACGAGAAATTATTAGTATTTAATACAGTGTTACTCAATTCCTCCCTTCTTAAGAATCCAACAGTGAGTGTGCTTGAGGGGCTATTTAAGACATAATAAACACCACTGGAGACAATAATCATTAAAAGCTACGTTGTATTGTTTTATAGTTTTAGTATGTTAGGTATAGGCTTATAGAACCTGTTAAATTACTGTCATATTTACTTTTTATTAAAATTATTGTAGTCATGTGTGCGTCATTCCTCGATTAATTATCTCATAGATCCTCACTATCAACAGAATCAGGCAAACATTTAGGAAAAATAGCTGAATATAGGCAGATGGACTACATGCCTAAACCAATTCGGTGTCAGGAATACTGAGAATGTGTATTTCCGCGAAATCTGTTAATCAGGGGTTTTCCAGCATCAAAACACTTTCTCTTTGTATTTTGCATGAGTAATTGAAATAGTGTCATAAAGATGACTTCCCTTTTCAGAATACTTACTTTCCATTTTATAACAGTTTCCCTTTAATTCCTGTTTTCCAGATATTCTTATCCCCCCCCCATTATCTTTCTTTCAAACGCCTCTTCACCATGGCTATGCTTATTCCTTCATACCAAATCTTCCGAGTCCTTCCAATTTTCTCCTATCAGGTACGTTTGGGTCATCTCTTCTCCGACATTCGCTGCACATGTCCATACCATTGATATTTTTCTACTCTGTCAAAAACAGTTTCCTCAGCACCCATTTTTCTCTTTTTATAATGTACTAATTGAAGTGTTCAGAGCCATACTGGGCCAAGCGCCATATATTAAAAACGAAGAAAAGAAGGGTTAAAATTAAGTGATTACCATAATTTAATGAAACATATAGTAAGTAATATAAAATATGCAAATTAAAAATAAATGACATGTCAATCTTCATTAAACTATGGCATTCACTTAACTTTAAACCTTGCTTTCTCCATTTTCAATAAATGGCGCTTGGCCCACTATGGCTTTGAACCCTTCTATTGTGAAGGGTTCAGAGCCGTTTGTTGTAATTGACAGCAACCATGCCAACGGATGCCGCCAATGTTTGTCCTGCAATCAGCGTCGTAAACCGAAGCTAAAGAGATTGTCATAAACTCATAAGTATATATTGAACTATCGAACGCTTGCATAGATCTGTCACATGATCAATTCCCTTCACTCACTCATTTCGTTCTGCATTCACATAATCGCATGATAAAAGCTCTTGAAATCTACAGTAATATCCTCGTAAACTTGATTCAGTAGGAAACTTCTAATTTACAAAATAACAAACGTATATCATTTACTTCATGATACATAGAAATTTACGTCAATCAGTAACTTGTTTCTTCTTAACGATGGAAGCTAAGAAGATATTTATTCTTCCTTTAGATCGTGGAAAAATCACAATGGAAATCAACTGTTTCTTAACATTGCAGCAGTTGGATATTACGAGTACATTGCGTCTTTCTTATGACAGTTCGAAGGACACGTTTAAAATATCATTATTGCATCACGTCGAGCAGGAAAGATATTCTCTGTGTGCTTCCATAACCTGCCTCAATATTCCAGTCATTAATCAAACCCGTTATTGCAGAGACATATGAACTGCGAGGATTGATATACCACTATTATTATTATTATTATTATTATTATTATTATTATTATTCCTCTTTCTTCTCTCTAAGACACCGTTGCTAGCGTTCTCGGCTACAAATCCGGAGGATTCAAGTTCAGATCTCATCATGGAATATTGGATATTTATCTCGTGCATGTAGGAAGTGAATATGTCTCATGTTTATGTTTGTTCTGTTTTGTTTTAAGTGGTAGGTTTGCGCATTGCTGAATTCTAGTATAGGCCTACATATTGAAGATTCAGAACACGAGTTACAGGGTCTTCAGTCGTTAAGATGCAAATTTAGGCTGATTATTATTATTATTATTATTATTATTATTATTATTATTATTATTTTTATTGCGCCTTGCTGAATTCTAGTATAGGCCTACATATTGAAGATTCAAAACACGAGTTACAGGGTCTTCAGTCGTTAAAATGCAAATTTATGCTGATTATTATTATTATTATTATTATTATTATTATTATTATTATTATTATTATTATTCTTATTATTGCGCGTTGCTGAATTTTGTGGTGTATGGTGCACAAAAATTTTTGATATTTTAGGTAATAGTTTAATTCTGTTAAATGTAATAAAGGTAATTTATATTACTTTATTTATCCTACATATTGAAAATTCAAAACACGAGGTACAGGTTCTTTAGTCGTTAAAATGAAAATTTAGGCTTATTATTATTATTATTATTATTATTATTATTATTATTATTATTATTATTATTATTATTATTATTATTATTATTATTATTATTATTATTAGTTTCTCGTGAGTTTTTGCGGACTTAGCTTTACAAACTTTAATAGACCAAAATGAAGTTCAGTGAACTAAGTTTACTATGTCAAATATGAATCACAAATTGTTTTGCTCAAGAACCTTCAGACGACGTTGCACCTAGCCAACAGCAGTCTTCTGCATTTTGATAAGAATGTGATGTTACTAAAATGTCCAGATATCTAAGAGACTCGAGAGGAATGCATGGACTTATACCTTTTGATGTGATACAATTTTCACATAATTTTCCTCGAAAAAATTATTTTAAGTTAAATTGATGAAACTGTATATTTTAATAAAAAATCACTGCGCAAAGTACACATACAACAATATACCCATAAGACAGTGAAGCATGTACTTCGTAAAATTTATTAGGGCCTATATGCCATAGACAATTTTAGTATGATTTTATTAAATATGCATATTTGAAAACACATTTTATATGTAATTCTTGTTAATTATATTTAATCTTTATTTTTCAATTCGAGAGGTGTTTTAAAAAGTTTTTAAAATTTTAAAGTTTGTAAAAATTTTGTTAAACTCTTGCAATATGTAATATGGGTTGGAGATATTAACATTCAAATTCTAGATGACTCTATGGATGACTTAGGGCATAGATATATGAATATCATGTATGAATTTGGTTTTTACCAGTTATTAAAATCCGTAACTAAACCACAGTCGAAAAATTGTCTTGATCATATTTTCTTTAAAACCAATAACAAACTACTTGAATTTATACAAAGTGTTTATCACAGCAATATTACTGACCATTACACTACCACTGCTTTAATTACATTTATTAATAAAGTAGGTTTTGAAGACTCTGAGACATAAATATAACAGTAATATCAATTATGATGATCTATTGTTAGATGTAAGTAATGAAACATGGGATTCTGTAATGAGTTGCAATGATCCCGATAATGGTATCGAAATTTTTTATCAAATTTTAAATACGAATATTATAAAGCACACAAATAAAACTACTCAAAAAGTGTATAGTAAGTTTAAAAAGATTAAACCATGGATTACAAATGGTATAGTTAAATCAATCCGTACGAGAGACAAACTTGCAAGCAAATTAAGGAAAGAACCATTTAATATTATTAAAAAAAAAACAAATTTAAAAAATTTCGTAACATATTATCTAACGTAATAAAGAGAGCGAA
The DNA here is from genome assembly GCF_040183065.1 of Periplaneta americana. Taxonomy (NCBI): domain Eukaryota; kingdom Metazoa; phylum Arthropoda; class Insecta; order Blattodea; family Blattidae; genus Periplaneta; species Periplaneta americana. The sequence continues at coordinate 39,992,296 of NC_091120.1, read as the reverse complement.
AGCTAATTATTTCTCCATCAAATTAGAAAAATATAGCAATAATTCTAAAATGTTTTGGAAAACTGTGCGAGAAGCGGCAAATATTGAAGTAAATAAAAAAGAACAATTTAATGAGATTGTTTCTCGAAATGGTTTAATCTTAAGTGATAAAATACACATTGCAACAGAATTTAACTCGTATTTTACAAACATTGGCTTGGATATTGTATCGTCTATAAAAAATTACAATTTCCTTAGCAATGTAACTCCAGTAAATGCTTGTATGTATCTTTACCCCGTAACAGATGACGAAATAATCAATATAGCCAGAACTTTAAACAATAATGTATCACCTGGTCCTGATAAAATAAGTGCTAAAATACTTAAGAAGGTTATAAATTATATTGCCAAACCTCTAACTCATATTTTTAATTTATGTTTTCTAAATAGCAAATTCCCAAATAAATGAAAGAATGCAATTGTGAAACCTATTTTTAAAACTGGAGACAAAAGAAATATGAACAATTATAGACCAATATCATTACTTTCATGTATTTCAAAATTACTAGAAAAATGTATTAAAGTTCGATTAATGAATTATCTTGACAAACATTATATATTAAGTGATAATCAATTTAGTTTTCGAAAAAAATTCAGTACAGATAATGCAATATATCAAGTTACTAAAAAAATTGTTAGAGAATTTGATCAAGGTAACATAAGAAAACCATTTGATACAGTGAAACATGATATCTTAATTGAGAAATTAGACTTATTAGGAATCAAAGGTAATGCTTTAAACTTAATAAAATCGTATCTTAACGACAGAATTCAAATAACGAAAATTACAATTATTCAAGTGAACCTTTAATTATTAATATAGGTGTTCCCCAAGGCACAGTTCTAGGCCCTATTCTATTTTTAATATATATTAATGACTTATTAAAAATTGACTTACAACAATACAATGGTGTTCACTATTCTTATGCAGATGACACAGTTTCACTTTTTGGTGGAAAAACCTATTATGACGCATATAATAATTCAAATAATAGACTTAAATTAATAAAAAAATGGTTTGACATAAATTATCTTTCTATCAACGAAAATAAAACCATAATTATTCCATTCTCATTATCTGAAAAATGTAACAAACCTCCTGTATCTATATTAAGTATTAAATTACATAATTCTGATTGTTGTCTTATACAGTGTAAATGCCCGATTATTAAAGAGTCGTCTGAAGTTAACTATTTAGGCATAATTTTCGATAATCATTTAAAATGGAAGCAACACATTAATTACCTTAGTAATAAATTACGTAAAATAGTATATTATTTTGTTTTATTGAGGAATTACCTGTCAATAAGTTTATTACGTAAAATATATTTAACTTTATTTCAATCGGTAATTATGTATGGAATTATAGGATGGGGTAGCTCATTTAAATCCAATTTTAATCCACTTTATTTATTACAAAAGAAAATAATTAAAATATGTCTTCATAAACCTATTGATTTTCCATCTCAAAATTTGTTTCTAGACTTTATTGTACTCTACGTAAGACAAATTTATTATATTGCATTAATAAAATTCATATATAAAAATCGAAATAATTTTGAATTGTATTCTCATAGTTATGAAACAAAAGGTATGAATTCTTTAAGATTGTTTGAACCAAAATGCAACACTGTTACAGTATTTAATCATAGTAGTAATTTAGGCCCAAGAATATATAACAAATTTATATTTAAATATCCTAATCTTGTAAATTCTAATAGTTCTAGTATTAAATTAAAAAAGTTATGTATGGATTTTATAAAAATTGAAAAATTGTAAATTTAAATTTATATACTATAATTGCAAATTGTATTGTATAATTATTAATTATAATTGTATTGTATAATTATTAATTTCAATTCAGCAATCCGCCCCTGAGCACGAGTTCTACTCTTTCAGGGGCGAGCTAAAGTTTCTCTGTATATTTTATATTTTATGTTACAATTATTAGCAAAATAATGAATAAATAATTAAATAAATAAATTTACCATATATATATAGGTATTCACACGTTTGTCTGATGATGCCCATAACAAGGGGCGAAAATGTTCACGTGCAATAAGATGTATTAGCAAAAATAACTTTGTTGACATTTAAATAAGTCAAAGACGGAAATATCAAACTTTACTTTTTGTATTTTTATTATTATATGACTTATTAGAATATACACTAAAGTGAATTCAAAATTCAAAATTGTATATTTTAAAATTTTGATTGTATACATTAACTTTGTGTTACATTTCACATTAGTCAGAAACACCTTTTTGTTTTAACCAGTGTTGTAATATCGAGTATCATTCTTAATTTTTCTTAATTTTTGTTTGAATTTTTATTAGGAAACGTTAATCTTTCTTAAGTTTTCGAATATATATCTTCAGATTACATCATATTTCGTACTAAAACCAAATTTTTACGGAAAACAAAATTTCATTTTCGAATTATAATACCTTACTGGACACAACTATTCTATGTAACTCTCATAATTGAAATTACCATTTAGCAGTCAAGTTCGATCCTATAAATTGTGTTATATGTCGTAAAATATAATAAACGTTGCATCGGGAAGGATATTGGAAAGCTTTTTCTTGGAATTGTTTGTCATGCTGAAACAATTTTTGTTTTTATAGCATTACTTTCGAATCCACTTTCCTTTTCCGAGAAATTTATTGTCATATGGAAGGACATTTGTTGATTTTGTAAGTTATATAGATTTCCTTATATTGCCTTTGGTGTAATACCATTTCATAACCTAGCAACCTCGCTTATCGCTGTACATGCAGATTGTCACTTTAGATAAGACTGTGCTTACATGCAGATTCAGTTTTAACTTTTAAGTTTCGAAGTGTGGAAGGTCGCATTATTGTGAAACACGTTAAGGAAGTTAATATATGCCTATCACTAATAGAGTCTCTGTGTTAATAAAACTAGTAATTTTCATAAATCAATGAAATATTAACTTTATTTTCATAAAACATGTATATTTTAGAAATGAAATATAGGTCCTAACCATATCCTAAAAATAACAGTTATTTTTAAACTTTTGAAAGGATTACCGTTCGGTAGTCTCAAACCCCTCTTTCTTCTATAGACATCCTCTTAGATGTAAGAAATTGGTGAAAAATTCGCAATGGAAAGAAAGAAGTATGCTTTAAGTTAGTGTTATTACAAACAATACATTTCAGTCTTTTCATAACTTTTTACAAATCTATTTTCTAAAAGTAAAAATATTAGAAATAGTTACAATGTCTTTTTAAACTAATGGCGAATACTTAACTGTTCCACATTCACCCATATGAAGCCAGCTGCGTTGACCAATTTATTGACAATCTCGTTGCCCAGGATGCGCCATAAAGGCTGGTCTATGCTACACTGTCGAAGGTGGTATATGTGCAAGGTTTAGTAATATTTATCTGTTGATAAACATGTGGAAAAGAACGCTGTAATGTTTCTCAGTCATGTTTAGGTGAGGGGTTTGGACTTTTTCCATTGCTGGTTGTCACAATCAAAAAATTAAGACACAACGTTTCGAAGGGTGATTCTCCCTTCGTCTTCAGGTGGAAGGAAGGAAGGAAGGAAGGAGAAAAACCTACTGTTGGGATCGTTAGGTACAGCTATTCTGTATGACTAATCGATTGATTCCTGGCTTCGGTGGAGATTCTAATTAAGAAAAACCCGAAGTCATTAGCAGTATGTTGGCACTAAACCAAACGGAATAAAAAAGATGGGCGTGAAGTGGCTAAAAACTTGATGAAAGACACATAAAAGGAGGGGGCGGGGAACTAAAAAAAATTGAACAAGTGTTATGATACCTCGACAGAAAATAAAAGAAGGTAAAAAAGGAAAATACTAGTAACAAGGACATGATAAAAAAACTGCTACTGCCACCAAGCGGTAGCAGACAATACTACTAACTACTAAGCTGCAACACTAGGTTGCGTTGTCTAATGGTGGAGATGACAACAGATGGTCTACGTGGTGTTGGTGACAGCATTCTTCCCCTTGTATTGAATATTTCTGATGTCTTGTTCAACTATGGGTAACCAAATATCCGGAAGAATTAGACTAGGTTGACTAATGAAAAAAGTCCAAACCCCTCACCTAAACATTAATGATCCACCATTGCTTTCCAACCCCTCATTTAGATAAACATTTCTCAGTCATGTTCGTCATATATTTGAACATCAGTTAGCTTCGTAAGTAGCTGCATGCATTTCAACAGAAGGTAACTCACTCATAAATGTTGTTTTTCATGCACAGGTCATACACGAAATAGAAAGGCTATCACTGGTACAAGATAACCTGTAGGCACTGGATTTCATAGTATGTGTCTGCTTTACTGTTCAATGGTATATAATACGATGTAGGTTTTAAGGTTTTTAATCTAAGATATAAATGTAAAGGCCAGCTTTTAGTACCGCAAATTACTGTTGCTGATGTTACATGATTACGCATGAAATCACTGGTTAGAACATCTGGCGAAAGAACACCAAGGTTGTTGCAATAACAATAGCAAATATAAGCAGAATTATATCTAGGACGGAGCGAACTGGTAGTAGTCATGGTGATAATGGTGGTTTTGATAGTGATGATGGTGAAAGTATTGTTGGCAGTAGTATTTGTGATAATAGTGATGGTATGTTGATAGTGATGGTAATTTTCATTATTGATGTCATTCTGGTAATTGCAGTGGTTATGGCTCTGGAAGTAGTGGTGTTAGTGATGATTATGGTGTGGTTGTGTTGATAATAGTGCTTATAGTAATGGTTTTAAAGTTGAGAATAATGATGATGGTATTGGTGATGTTGATGGTTTTGAATTGGAGGTATAATTCCCTGATAAGTTTGAGGTTTTGGCATAAAATCCTAATACAACCTTTGCCTCACACGAGGATATGTTCATTTTTTCGCGCGTGGCCATTTTTAAAGGAACTAGAGTGGCATTTAAATGACATGTACGCTGGCCTTTAGATTGTTAGTTGAAGTTAGAGCGATTTTTTTCTCAAAATAACATTTTTTTAATGTAAAATCTTCCAATAGCTTCAGATTTTCTCTGATCTCCTTGAAAATCTACATATATCTACATATATACATATATGTTTTGTATAAAGTGCACTGTGGATATACAAAATGTGCATTACTTAAAAAAAATATGTGTCAAAATCTGAAGAAGTGGAAAATAGTAATTTTAAAAGGTTCATATTATATAGGTATAGGCCTATATATTTTCTTGCATTAAAACTGTACATCAAAGAAAAATTCATACTAGGCTACAAATTACAGTGAAACCTCGTTAATACGGACTAATTGGGGGATAAGTTGACCGGTTTAGCGAAAGTCCGAATTAACTGAAATTACTTAAAAGAACAGTGGTAAGTGCATTAAAACTTCGTTTATAGCAACAAAACACGTTTGGTATGGTATATTTAAAGGGCATAGGCCTAAATACACTATACAGTGTATTAAAATATAAAGCAAAACATATGTAATACCTATAATTATGATATGTGTCCGACGAACCTGTAAACTTGATGGATTTAATAATAGCTGGAATTGTATGATATTTTACTACGAGGCAGAAGATTAGGATGTTTCTGGCATAAGATGAGTTGGAGATGGGTCCTCATTCTGAGCCTGAGACTCGATCAGGCAATAGATGCTTGAAGTGTTCTTCGTATTAGGAACAGAGATTGAGTTCCGTATGTTGTTTGTGTTCTTGGCATATATGAAGGTGAACATAAAAGACAGGAAGGTCTTTATACCGAAGAGGCGCCCATGAATGTCAGGGGCTACCAAAAGTGCTCCTTTCTCCAGAGACTGACATTGACGTCTGTGAAACAATATACATTTTAATTGTACCATTTAAAAGGCTGCGGGTTTAACTCGATACGCTCTGTCTTCAGGCGTCCCACATCTCACGCGAGAGTCGCATGTTACAATCTCACAATTTGTTTAATTGTAATGACATGGTTAATTGCGACATAGATATTTAGAGGGTATAGATATCTATAGAATAACAGACAAATCTCAGTGACAGGCCTACATAGTGTAACTGACTTCTAGTATTGCTGTCTGATAGAAGTCAGCCTTGTTCGGCTTTCATAACGCACAAATTAAGTATTAATGCCTGAGTGGCTTTATAAAACACCACAAATGTTCAAAATTTAATTAACAAGTTGTTCCACACGTCTGCGATTTATTTGATTATCCGTTAGTAGTATGATTATGTGACGGCAGCAGGTGGAGTATGTTTAGTTTTTCAACCGCAGCTGTATCTATACATTATAGACAATATAGAATGTAGGGTATAACTTACCGAGTAAGATTCTTCCGCAAAGTCCTATTGAGAGTCAACACAAGAAGTAAAAATCTCTGGTATAAGTAATTCGGAGCCATGTCCAGAATCAATACAAGAAGTAAAAAGCTCTGGTGTAAGTAATACGGATCTATGTGCAGAGTCAATATAAGAAGTAAAAAGCTCTGGTATAAATAATGCGGATCTACGTCCAGGTCAATACAAGAAGTAAAAAGCTCTGGTATAAGTAATACGGAGCCATGTCCAGAATCAATACAAGAAGTAAAAAGTTCTGGTGTAAGTAATACGGATTTATGTGCAGAGTCAATATAAGAAGTAAAAAGCTCTGGTATAAGTAATGCGGATCTATGTCCAGGTCAATACAAGAAGTAAAAAGCTCTGGTATAAGTAATACGGAGCCATGTCCAGAATCAATACAAGAAGTAAAAAGTTCTGGTGTAAGTAATAAATATCTATGTGCAGAGTCAATATAAGAAGTAAAAAGCTCTGGTATAAATAAAGCGGATCTATGCCCAGAGTCAATACAAGAAGTAAAAAGCTCTGGTATAAGTAATACGAATCTATGTACAGAGTCAATACAAGAAGTAAAAAGCTCTGGTATAAATAATGCGGATCTATGTCCAGGTCAATACAAGAAGTAAAAAGCTCTGGTATAAGTAATACGGAGCCATGTCCAGAATCAATACAAGAAGTAAAAAGTTCTGGTGTAAGTAATACGGATCTATGTGCAGAGTCAATATAAGAAGTAAAAAGCTCTGGTATAGATAAAGCGGATCTATGCCCAGAGTCAATACAAGAAGTAAAAAGCTCTGGTATAAGTAATACGAACCTATGTCCAGAGTCAATACAAGAAGTAAAAAGCTCTGGTATAAGTAATACGAATCTATGTCCAAAGTCAATATAAGTGAAAAGCTCTGGTATAAGTAATACGGATCTATGTCCAGAATCAATACAAGAAGTAAAACGCTCTGGTATAAGTAATACGAATCTATGTCCAGAGTCAATATAAGAAGTGAAAAGCTTTTGTATAAGTGATACGGATCTATGTCCAGAGTCAATACGAGAAGTAAAAAGCTCTGGCATAAGTAATACGAATCTATGTCCAGAGTCAATACAAGAAGTAAAAAGCTCTGGTATAAGTAATACGAATCTATGTACAGAGTCAATACAAGAAGTAAAAAGCTCTGGTATAAGTAATACGAATCTATGTCCAGAGTCAATACAAGAAGTAAAAAGCTCTGGTATAAGTAATACGAATCTATGTCCAGAGTCAATATAAGAAGTGAAAAGCTCTTGTATAAGTGATACGGATCTATGTCCAGAGTCAATATAAGAAGTGAAAAGCTCTGGTATTAGTAATACGGAGCTACGTCCGAAGTCAATGCAAGAAGTAAAAAGCTCTGGTACAAGTAATACGGATATATGTCCGAAGTCAATAGGCTATAAGAAGTGAAAAGCTCTGGTAGAAGTAATACGGATCTATGTCCAGAGTCAATATAAGAAGTGAAAAGCTCTGGTATAAGTAATACGGATGTATGTCCAGAGTTGATACAAGAAGTGAAATGCTCTGGTATTAGTAATATGGCGCTATGTCCAGAATCAGATCAAGAAGTAAAAAGCTCTGGTATAGGTAATACGGAACTATGTCCGAGTCAATACAAGCAATGAAAAGCTCTGGTATTAGTAATACGGAGTTAAGTTCAGAGTCAATACAAGAAGTGAAAAGCTCTGGTATTAGTAATACGGATCTATGTCCAGAGTCAATATAAGAAGTGAAAAGCTCTGGTATAAGTAATACGGATGTATGTCCAGAGTTGATACAAGAAGTGAAAAGCTCTGGTATTAGTAATATGGAGCTATGTCCAGAATCAGATCAAGAAGTAAAAAGCTCTGGTATAAGTAATACGGAACTATGTCCAGAGTCAATACAAGCAATGAAAAGCTCTGGTATTAGTAATACGGAGTTAAGTTCAGAGTCAATACAAGAAGTGAAAAGCTCTGGTATTAGTAATACGGATCTATGTCCAGAGTTAATATAAGAAGTGAAAAGCTCTGGTATTAGTAATACGGATCTATGTCCAGAGTCAATGCAAGAAGTAAAAAGCTCTGGTATAAGTAATACGGATCTATGTCCAGAGTCAATGCAAGAAGTAAAAAGCTCTGGTATAAGTAATACGGATCTATGTCCAGAGTCAATATAAGAAGTGAAAAGCTCTGGTATTAGTAATACGGATCTATGTCCGAAGTCAATATAAGAAGTGAAAAGCTCTGGTATTAGTAATACGGATCTATGTCCAGAGTTAATACAAGAAGTGAAAAGCTCTGGTATAAGTAATACGGAGCTATGTCCCGAGTTAATACAAGAAGTAAAAGCCTCTGGTATAAGTAATACGGAGCTATGTCCACAGTCAATACAAGCAATGAAAAGCTCTGGTACAAGTAATACGGAGTTAAGTTCAGAGTCAATACAAGAATGCAACCAGATTGCAACGTTGTAAGCAGAGAGGGAGATGGGAGGCAGTTCACTTAGGAAGATAGACTTGAATTCGTTGACTTCTTACATCTGTATTACTAGAAGAAAGTGGACTGTATTAGCGACGATATTGCCGGAGTACTGAACTTCCGACTTAATTTTCCAATTAACCGTGCATTTAATCACAAAACGAAGTATAGGTTTTCTATTCCTTTAAGTATACCTTATTGTCTCTTTCAGTCTGCAGAATTATTTCACTTCTACTCATCCCATATCAAGGAAGCAGGAAAACTATCACTTATTTAACATGTCTACAATTTTATTACGAACATCGGTGTTGTTGATGATAGCGGAATAGTGGGCTATTTGTCGACATGAGTGGGAGCATTCCATTCGAAAGGAAAGTATGCTAAAAACTTTCAGTCTCTTAGGAGCTATTACTCTCGGTCGGGTTTGAACCCACGACTCTCGTTTTCAAATATATGCGTAGTAACCATTAAACCAATGAGGACTAAATAAAATGAAATAAAATGAATACTCGTATATTGCACATAAATTAGGGGACTATTCTTTCTTTCGTATCTTTCTTTTTTACTCAGTCTCTTTCTTTCATTTTCTCCAATTTTATTTTACTTCTCCCTTTTTCTTTTATACTATCAGTATCTTCTTTTCTTTCTAGCTAACCTCTATTGCTTCAGCTTTTGCATCTTCATTATTTTCAATGTTGATCTAATTTTTTAAAAGTATGTTATTAGTTTACTGTACCATATTTTTAACTTATACCACAAAATTACTGACATTTCTGATATTTCAAAGCTTGGTTTGAAAATAACTTTACAGGAAGGTACATATTTATATTTTTTTATCCTATTCATATGGTGTAAAATGAACATTTATATGTTTAGAAAGAATAGAATTTATGAAAATGAGGAAGAATCATTAACAAAATCGTGCGGTGCATTTCAACATGTTGTCACGCCTCCAACCAGGCAGCCTCGTACAACTCAAAGAATCGCCGGCCAATTACGTAAATGTTGCTTTAGCAGCGTTTTAATTGCTGATTGACAGTCTGTTGTGCATTCTCAGGGTCATTAGTCAGGAAGCGGACTAAATCAGCACGATAGACTCTATTATTTCGTACCTTGGAGGATGCGATGTCTATACTGTGGAAATGAAAGCACAGGCTAACGATGGGTACGTCACTCTGTAATTTATGGACCTGCCAGTGCGTCAGTATGCGGGATGGGTCAAAATGTTAACTGCTTATAAGCAGTTTTGGTGGCCTACTTTCAAGGAGATTGTAATGACGTTCCAGGAATAAAGTTCTCACAGTTAATTTTGTGATGAATGGAATATTTGTTAAGGGGACAGCCGTTTATGGTAAAAACATTTAAATTCCAAGTGTTTAATGCAAAATGCTTACAAAAACAAGCCAATATATATTGTGTCACGAAACCGGTTTGTCATCATCCTCTTATAGTGTCCTCCTTTCGGAAGGCACTTCCCAAATATTCTTCCAATTGTCTCCACGTACCTTTCCATGCTTTTCCTTTCCAATAGGTCAGATGAGCGGCGGTAGCACGTCCAAACTAATGATTTGGTAGATAGTCAATTCGGAAATGTCTACGAAACAATCTTTGTACCATTTTTACTGATTTTGCTGCATAACACAAAACGATTTATGTTGAGAAGTTGTCACTTTTTAAACTCTGAAAATTCAACTATCAGATGTGTACCATGTTAATTTCTTATTAATACTTATTTCGTAATAAATACACCTCGGATTTTTAGGCACTTAAAAACTAACTTTTAGACACCTAAAATAGCCCTTAAATTTATTAAAATAGGCACTAAAACATAGATTTAGTTATTGATTAGGAAAGCGACATTGTGATACATTTTTGAACTCGTCTTAATATGAGTAATCAATGTAACATGATTAAAGTATGTAGTGCTATTTGAAAAATTGATGACGTCACGTGTATCTTGTATCTACCATAATGTACTTACATGCACCAAATATCCACACTCATGTTAGTCCCTCGTTCTAACATAACGCTCAAAAACAGTAATTCCAATACCTATCCAAACAAAAAAGTTATAATAAGTGCACAAGAGAATTGGGACACTTTTTATATGTGATATGTAATTTTCATAACATATTATTTAAGGAGATTTTGACAGTACGATAACTAGATGAGATTTATTGCCTGATATGTCTAGAACATATCACTCTTTGCCATAGCTGTTATAGCTCCCAATTGAAGAATTTGAAAAAATCATATCTCGAAAACAAGGCTTTCTCCGGATATACAGAGTGTTTCCGAAGTGGTGTTACAAACTTTCAGAGATGATGGCGAAGGGCACATGTATCAATTTGAGATAAGGAAATGACTCACTCGAAAGTTATAAGCAAAAATAGTTGTGTGGAAATGGAATTGCAATTTTGCACCACGTGCCCTCCTTCCCTTAACTTTTGGAAAAGTCGTGGAAAAATGATATGGGCCGGATGTCTCCTACGTGGGTACTTGTCCCGATACAATCTGTGAGCTTGTCTCTGTTCCCATTTGGCTCATCCGTATTCGAAAATCAGGTCTGCTTATTCCGCTCTCGTGTACTCCTCCATTTCACTAGGACTGATCGACTGTCGACTGGACACTGCAACTTGTACACATACACTGTTGTCCACAGACGTGCATATCAGGACCGACCATGTCCGTTACACATTACGCTATCTGCATTGCTTTAGTGTAGTTTCCTGTCCCCATCCCTCAGACAGCGCTTTGAATGGAATACTGTAAGTAGACAACGTAAACAACGTCAAATGAATACAGTATGTGTAAGATGTACAGATAAATACACATAAATAAGGTGTACAGAGGAATGAAATTATTTCATTTCCACACAACTATTTTTGCTTGTAACTTTCGACTTGGTCATTTCCGGACCAGGGTTCCTTATCTGAAATTGATACATGTGCCCTTCGCCATCATCCCTGAAAGTTTGTAACACGACCTCGGAAACACCTTGCATAAATTTTTAGGGAGGTTTCTTATTTCAAATCGAATGTATGGCAGAATAATCGTTGTGAAAATTCATTATTCTTATTAGACAAATTTATGCTACAGGAAAGGGTGTATATATTATTACTGTCTACGTGGTACAGCTATACTGCGTGTTCAGTTCAAAGCTTGTCATGGCTCGCTGTATAACGTCATGTTGTTAGCCGATGAGCTTAGACTATTCAATCTTCCTATACTTCCGCAGAGGCGTATTACCTATGTGCCAGAGAAGTTGCCTAGCACGTACGGCGTTCATTCTGAAGAGTACTTACCGATACGTACGGTAACTCAAGTAGTGGTAGGAATGTGAACTGTTAGGAAACACGTACTTTTTCTTACTGTCGGGATATGTGGAGAGGGTTAAGACGATTACTTACGTATTTGTTGACATTAACTTGGACGGTCAACATGGACACGGAGCATTTGATTTGTATTGTGGAATGTTGCCATACGCAACCGATGATAACAAGTACCTTGCGTACGACTTGGCCGCGCAAAACACAGTTCGAAAGAGGTTATGGTAGCACACAGACCGTACAGACCGCCATCTGTTGCTACGACGTTCAAGTTATACCATACACGTTCTCAAGTTCAGATTGAACGCCTTGATTAATAGGCAACTTCTCTGACATAAAAGCTGAAACTCGCTTCAAATCGCTGACTCACAACAGTGACGTCATGACACACTTTGAAATGAACACCCAGTATTGTGGCGCATCTATGACACGGAGCAAATACCCAAAATCTTCCCATTACGTTATCACAATAAACATAAAAAATCATACGGAATTTAGCTATACATGTACGAATGTAAATTGCACATAACTCTCATGAAGGGTAATAGCGAATCTAGAAAAATGTGATTTATTTGAAACTCCTCACGGTGCTAACATTGCGTCCCCAGCAGAGCGAATAATGGCACGTATCATATCACGTCTTGAGACAGCAAGGTCGCCTATTAGCGAGACACTTGCGCGCCTTTAGTATAATTCAATATTTATAATGCATGTAAAGTTTTATTATCATTGCCTGCTACCGATACCTGACCGTCCTTGTGAATATTCCTTCCAGTATCATCGCTTCGATAACGTATTCCACACAAGAAAATATTTATAACGGTAATATACAGATTATGCGCAATTAAAATATATCATATACATTGTGGACATGATCATTGATTTATTACGCCACCATCTTCCCAATTAGCGGTCGCTATAACGTAACAAAACTTGTGTTACTTGTTAATAAATTGCAGCGGAATTAAATGATTTAGCTGCACGCGGCAGCTGTAAAGCGGAGAGCAGCAAACACGGGCATGTGTCTGATTATGCCGTGTAGGACGGGATATTTTTCGGTTTTCAGTGTGATAACCTCGCACCTCGCACGTCTCATACGTTGGTTCAGAAAAAGCAAAGGTTTAGGGTCGAGTGAGGTAATCCGCTCGAAATCTGAGTACGCAGCGAACCTTAATTTATTAGGTTGGGATGAATTAGGTTTAGTTTCTTGTTGTTTAGTAATTTATTATCAGAATGTTAGTACTGTCTAGTCAGCCGGTGTGGGCATTGAATATTGTTTGATATATTAGAAATACACTATGTTTCAGGAATTGGGTCTACTCTCCTATTCAGGTGTTTTTAATGATACTGAAAATTTTTCTGTTATTTTTATTTTGAGGTGGTTAAACATTAGTCCAGTCCGCTAACATTTCGGTGGTCTAGTGGTTAACGTACTGGATTAGAGTTATATTCTTAAATTAGGCTTAAATCCCTGCCTTCGCTGACCTATTGGAAATTAAAAAAAAAAAAAACTAAAAAGTGTCAGTATCACGAAAAGAGTTAAAGATAAGAGTAGATCCAAGTCTCGAAACGTCATATTTTTCTAATATACAGGGTGTTTCTGAGGTAATGTTACAGACTTTCAGGGATGATGGCGAAGGACACGTGTCAATTTGAGATAAGGAACCCTGGTCCGGAAATGACCGAGTCGAAAGTTACAAGCAAAAATAGTTGTGTGGAAATGAAATAATTTTATTCCTCTGTACATCTTATATATGTTTATTTATCTATACATCTTACACATACTGTATTCATCATTCTGACGTTGTTTAAGCTGTCTACATACAGTATTCCATTCTATGCGCTGTCTGAGGGATGAGGACAGGAAACTACACTAAAGCAATGCAGATAGCGTAATGTGTAACGGACATGGTCGGTCCTGATATGCACGTCTGTAGACAGCAGTGTATGTGTACAAGTTGCAGTGTCCAGTCGATCAGTCCTAGTGAAATGGAGGAGTACACGAGACCTGATTTTCGAATACGGATGAGCCAGTGGAAACAGTAGACAAGCTCACAGATTGCATCGGTACAAGTACCCACGTAGAAGACATCCGGCCCATATCATTTTTCCACGACTTTTCCAAAAGTTAAGGGAAGGAGGGCACGTGGTGCCAAATTACAATTCCATTTCCACACAACTATTTTTGCTTATAACTTTCGACTGAGTCATTTCCGGACCAGGGTTCCTGATCTCAAATTGATACGTATGTTCTTCGCCATCATCCCTGAAAGTTTGTAACACCACCTCGGAAACATCCTGTAGATCAGGCAATGGACACTGTTAATGTCTAATTTATTTCGGGGTTTTGTAATATCTTAAATTTTGTAGAATATAAAATGTATTATTTTTACGCATCAATTGTATTGTTTCTTCAACATGTCATACCTAGTGTTTGTAATGATGTTAATTATTGTAAAATTATTTAAACAAATTATAAAAAATACTAAATAGGTAGGTATAAATAGAGCGTGTTTCGTCATAATTCCACATTCCTCGAAGTGATCCCTTTCACCTATCTATGTGGACTTACTCACCCGCACGATGTCGGACGAATAGGACTCTGCAATAAGTCGACTTGGTTCAAAACAGCACTTCATATTTGAAAGCAACGAATTTAAGTTTAATATGGAAGATAGAGGAAGAAACAGGCTACCTGACTAGAGTACAGTTGAAACTGAGTAACTTAACTGGTTCGCGTTGCAGACAATTTTCCATTTAGTGGTCCTATTCACCCCCTCTTAGCCTAGTACTGTCTACATGCGAATGGATATTCTTTCGCCCCTCTGGAGGTTTACTCATACACGTATATACATATAAAAGAACGTATTTAATAATATTATAGGCGATCCTAAAAGTTTCGTAAGTACTGCAAGAGGCACAAACTGCGAACAAAATCCGTAATATTTTAAGAAAAATAACAATAAACCTACTTTCCCTTTCGTGGTAGGAGGCCAGGTAAAATAGTTACTGTCCTCATATGTAAAACATACCGACCCTCCTCTGTGAGTTATTTCATTTACTTTATCTTCTGTATGTCATATTTCACGCATGTCTTCAAATGTTAGCAAGTTAAAGCGGAATATTAATTATACTCACAGAGTTCCTTCTGTTAACAGTTAATGTTATCCCGAGGCTTATTAATTGAACTTCATTGTTTTCTTCATTTTTTGTTTTAATAGGCATGTTTTCCCTACTGACAAACACGACAAATTATCATAGTGAAATAACTCTCTGTAGATTAGTACGATAATATTGTTAGACTTCGAAATCATGATATTTCCTTGACGATACTAGCATGGATATCATCTGCAGGATATAGACAACATCCACCTCAAACTCCTGATTTAATCCTTAAATTGACAATGTATCCTATAGGATACAACAGGTTAATAGTCTATATGCTATAATTTTAATAGAACAATAGAATAAAAATTGGTAGGAAAATTAAAATGTCACAATACTATATAATATTGTACAACATATAAAAATATGAACATTGCGATAGTTGTCGACCTGGTTGGCGAGTTGGTATAGCGCTGGCCTTCTATGCCCAAGGTTTCGAGTTCGATCCCGGGCCAGGTCGATGGCATTTAAATGTACTTAAATGCGACATGCTCATGACAGTAAATTTACTGGCATGTAAAAGAACTCCTGCGGGACAAAATTCCGGCACATCCGGCGACGCTGATATAACCTATGCTGTTGCGAGAGTCGTTATATAAAACATAACATTTTGCGTTAGTTGTTTTGTTTACGATCCGACTTAGTGTGAGAAATGAAGCTTTGCCAAGTTAAGGGCTAACTCCTATGGATTTTTTCCTGTGGCGTGCGCTGAAGAACATTGTGTACGCTACAAAACCGCAAACACTTCAGGACATGAAAACGAAATTGAAAATTCCTGTGCTGCCATTCCTCTATAAACAATACAGTTTGTATATCGGTCTATTGCAGGTCATTCTCAACAATACATGGTGTTTATGGTAGTCATTTTTATTATTTGTAGCTTAATGTTAACCAACACAGAAAAAAAGTAAATGTCTGTTCATTTAACTCGTTAAAGTAAATGGTAATAAAGTGTGTACATTATTTGTAGGCTATAAAATAACAATCTGTTCCAAAAAGAAAGAGCAGATTTCAAATATTTATTTTAAACGAAGTATAAACACTAGAAGTATTCACCGCACACCAATGGATAGAGGAAGGTTCAATTTTTTTAACGTTTGATTACACGCGATACTCGATCCGGGGCCATAAGCAAAGTGGAAACAGCAACGGCCTGTCTGCCGCAGTTACTCGCCAGTCCGAATTTGAGGGACTGAAAATCCTTGCGTAGTCGCCGAACATGCAAGAACTCACCGAAGGTGAATGTTTTTTGCGCCGTTTCTGTAAAGAAAGTGCATTAACTTTTTTTTCTAGTGGAGCATTATCCGAACGACACCATTCCGAGGCGTTGGATTGGAAGAGGTGGAGAGGATCGTGTTCATCTGTGTGGCCCCCCAGGTCCCCCGACCTTACCCTCTGTGATTTTTATCTGTGGGGTATATAAAAGACAGGGTGTTTGTACCACCTCCCTGCTACGCTTCAAGATCTATGATATCGAATTGTTGAAGCTGTGAATTCCATAACTAGGGACCAGTTGATTCTTGTGTGGCAAGAAACGGACCACCGTTTTGATGTTTGTCGCGCAACACATGATGCGCATGTTGAGTGCTTGCAACCTCATGGACTATAAAACTTTAAACCTTCCTCTATCCAATGGTGTGCGGCAAGTGTTTCAACTGTTTATAGTTTTTTAAAATAAATATTTGAAATCTGCTCTTTATTTTTGAATAACCCTGTATGTTTGCCACTTGTAACTTGTTCCTAACTCCTTCATTACGCTGCCTGATCTCTGAGATGACTAATTTCCTTCCTAATAAACTCATAATATAGTTTGTAAAATAGTGCTTGGGAGTTGCCCACAGGGAGAAGTACTCAGAATAAAACGTCACAACACCATACGTTCTGTGATCGCAGATGCACTTCGATCCAAAAATCTAGACGTTCACGAGGAAGTTCATTGTATTGCTGATGGTGGAAGCAATCGTAGGATCGATATCATAGCTATAAATAGGAATAAACAGAGCCGAAATAAATGATCCTACCATCAGATGATCCTGAAGTGAACGAAGAGAAAAAGAAAATCTATGAGCCCACGATTCAGTACCTATCGGCGAAATACAACATAGAAAAAATCACAGTTACCGGTATCTTCTTCGGAGCGAGAGGCACCATTCCGAAAGCCTTTGTAAAGTGGAGGGAGAAATACAAGCTGACGAGAGATCTTCAAGATGCCATCGTCACCACCATAATAAAATTTTCTGTAGCGATATTTCGTCAGCATCTTTATGTTATACATTCAATTTAAATTACACTTATGTCTTATTCACTTTTGTCTGAAACCTGTTTATATAATTTTTCATTTTAAATTTTATTGTGAGCTATTCTGTGTCGCAGGGCAAACCAAAAATATTGGGTCAGGCTACTAAATTAAATTAAATATGTTAAATCATACAACTTATTAATATAAGCATTTATAAATAAGACAAATGTTGTTCCTGTTCACAATAACAGTTTCTACTTCCATAGCAACGCAAGCAGCTATCAGCCATTGATTCTGAAATGTAGGACTGAACTGAGGAATTTCCAGAATTCTAAGGCGTCCATGTCAAATATCTTCCTGATTTGAAAGTGACATTCGGAGTAACGATTCGTGCAGCTTTCATCTGGAACGCCGCTCTTGGCTGACATGACGCCATTGTGGGCTGCCGCGAGGTACCGCGTGTAACGATCCTCATCTTCTTCTTCTGCAGTAGCCACGGGCCTGCGTAAGGAGATAATGAATAAATTAGTCTTAATGCAAGAAATATATCTTAATTAAAACTAGGTTCATGATTATTAGGTGAGGGTCACTTTCTTCTGCCCTTGGACCTCAATGAGGATTGCGAAAGATGGAAGAAGTAGGCCTTTGTTAGCAGCCATTCTAATGTAATGCAAGCGTGGTCTTCTGATAATTATATTGAGCTCCTTTCGATCGGAGGCCGTGACATTTCGCCAAAGGTTTCCCCAATCGCCTTATTCGATGGAATTCATCTCCCAGACTCCTCTCTCAGAGCTTCTTCTGACAAGATAGGGATTTAGATGCGGCTTAGAAAGGCAATATTAGAACTATGGGAATAAAGTTTTATTATCGATGACTATTCTATCGGAACTGTGTGTAAGAGAACAAGAAGTGATACCAGCGAATAGGGATTATAAAGAATGGACACTGAGCGAATTTTCCTGTGTTTTGTTTTTTCTGTGCGCCGGCGTATAGTTCCACTTTCAAGCGCTAGAGGTTAGTGTAATCGAGCATACGCTAAGATAATAATTGAGAATAGATTATTTTAATGTACCGAAGTACATATGTTATTTCCATGCAGATATTCTGCGTCATCATACGATGAAAGAGTAATGGAACCCAAAAGTTGGAACTTAAAACTGAGACGATTCTTCCGACGCCGGTGTGGAATCCGGTGTGGCTTAGTGGATAAAGCGTCAGCACGTAGAGCTGAAAACCCGGGTTCAAATCCCGGCGCCGGAGTGAATTTTTCTCCGTTCCATTACTCTTTCATCGTATTGAGAATAGAGTTGTGACACAGGATCCAAACATCGCCTACCTTATTGCATAATCCAGTAACGCTTTGCTTCAAATAAATTCAGGTTAACAGCTTTTCCTTATTTCTCAGTGGCAAACTAGTTGTAATAATCATATTTTATATTTCATAAATTATATTATAAAATAATATAATACATTATAAAATTAAGTATCGAATTCCTTTAATATTTGTATATAATATAATATAGGTATATGGTTTTACTTCTCGTAAGAGTTTTGTATTTCCATTTTCAGCGCTATCAAATCATTACATATTTTAATTGTTGTTGGGGTCAACGTCTCAACTCTCATTATAAAGGAACTCTAGAGTCTAGACATTACAGTTAATGACGGATTTATTATTTTATGGATCCAATTTATGTTATTTGAGTACATAATGTACATAGATATATTAATTATATGTGTTATATTTCCGCTGTGTCGACTGCCAGCTGGTGTGATGTCAACGCCAACTCTAGGGAGAAAGCAGAATCTCACGCTTTAGCTGGCTTGAAGGTCATTGAAATCAGTCCGGCTACATCAAAGGTACCGACGCGAAGTGTCCATTCTTTATAATCCCTATTCGCTGGTGATACCTCTGAAAAATGGAGATGATGTTTTTATTTCCTCATTGAAGTTTGACGTTTCAATGTAGTCCACTCTTTTTATAGTGCTATGACGTCTTCGCATATCCACAAACGATTAGGAAAAACACGGGAATTTTACTGGAAGCAAGTAAAGAGATAGGTTTGGAAGTAAATCCCGAAAAGACAAAGTATATGATTATGTCTCGTGACGAGAATATTGCACGAAATGGAAATATAAAAATTGGAAATTTATCTTTTGAATAGGTGGAGAAGTTCAAATATCTTGGAGCAACAGTAACAAATATAAATGATACTCGGGAGAAAATTAAACACAGAATAAATATGGGAAATGCCTGTTATTATTCGGTTGAGAAGCTTTTATCATCCAGTCTGCTGTCAAAAAATCTGAAAGTTAGAATTTATAAAACAGTTCTATTACCGGTTGTTCTTTATGGCTGTGAAACTTGGACTCTCACTTTGAGAGAGGAACATAGGTTAAGGGTGTTTGAGAATAAGGTGTTTAGGAAAATATTTGGGGCTAAGAGGGATGAAGTTACAGGAGAATGGAGAAAGTTACACAACACACAACTGCACGCATTGTATTCTTCACCTGACATAATTCGGAACATTAAATGCAGACGTTTGAGATGGGCAGGGCATGTAGCACGTATGGGCGAATCCAGAAATGCATATAGAGTGTTAGTTGTGAGGCCGGAGGGAAAAAGACCTTTAGGGAGGCCGAGACGTAGATGGGAAGATAATATTAAAATGGATTTGAGGGAGATGGGATATGATGATAGAGAATGGATTAATCTTGCTCAGGATAGGGACCAATGGCGGGCTTATGTGAGGGCGGCAATGAACCTCCGGGTTCCTTAAAAGCCAGTAAGTAAGTAAGTATGACGTCTTCGCAAATCTAGCGACGATATTTTTCTTTTGTATACTTTTCCTGTACACTTGTAACAATGGATCAGTGCTGTTATATTTATGACTTCACCAGATGTTCAGAGTGAGAGTGATTATTATTTCTTGGGCTACAGTTGTAGTTCACGCGAGTAAACTCGTAACTTTATTTTCGAAGCAACTTCTCGTAAATTTATATAAAATAAAAAATAGGCTATGTAAAATTAAGAAATATAACAAAAAATAAAACAAGGAAATGAACAATCTAAAACAAATAATTAAAAATTATAACAAATTAAAATAAATGCCCAAATTGTAATGCTACAATAGTAGCCCACGCCAACAATAACGTGATTATTATAAACTCGAGTACTAAAATGTTAAAGAGAAATGTTATTTATTTAGCTAGCAAAGTGAGTACAAATTAAATTTATAAAACAAAAAAGTTTCTAGCCACTACCGTGAGCCAGGCTAGTGTACGGTGTGGTCTTAGCCAATAATGTAACATAAAATTTACAAAGACAGTTTACTAAATACAGTAATTAACTTAATTAAAACCGATAAATTACACACAAGAGCAAAAAAGAAGAAAGAGAAAACATTTAATATACTGTAGCCTATATTGGTAATCAGGCAGAAGGCAGTGATATTCAATAAAAACATGGATATAGTCGACAGAAATAAAAAGTAAAAATTTGTGATCATATTGCAAAAATATCTTTCACAACCGTAACAAAAAGGCTTGTCACCGTAGAAACAGAATACTGTTACTATTAATGTCATATAATTGTATAGTACTGTAGGCCATAATACGTGCGATAAAGTTATTTTACATACATGTTTAATAAAGTAATTTTATTTCACTGTGTTCAGATGATACCTATTTCACATACGAGAACTGTTTAGAAAACTCCTTATTTTTGTTATGGTAGTGAATAAATAAAATTATTTGTCTAATGGTATTGAGAGATTCATTACCCATTTTACACAGTCACTTGTATAATACTATGTATTTTTTTTCACTGCATTTCATTACTCTTCAATGTATTTTAATCTCATGTTTCTCCGAAATCAAATTGTACTTTATTTTTAAATTTATCATTGTTTCGTAATCTCTCCGCAATCATATTGTATTTTTCATTTAACCTCTGCTTTGTATTCTGGATCCTAGTGGTCAGCCGTAGATTTCGGCCAGATGTCCCAAATTGTGGAATTTGTTGTATGCAACATATGTCTGGCGTGAACTTATTTGCAATGATATAAATTTAGTACTCATCTATAGCTCGGACTCAGAATCTTTCCATTAGTCCAAAAGGTTCACTTTACATACAAGTTGCATAAATAACTATTAACTAAATTACTCAGTCTATAACAGAAATAAGTGCTAGGAATATTTCCTTGGGGATAAAGGCGGAGGGTACGTAGGACTGATATCCCTACTGCCATTAATGCCGATTGTCTGTACAGGTGGGAGCCTTAATCTCCCGATACCTGTGGTCTTTTATGGCCTGTATTAGGGATGAAAAAATGATAAAGTTATAACCAATATTCCATAAGATGTTCTTTTCAATCTATTTGTCAATATCTTTTGTCATTACGACAATAACATGTAACATTTATTTCAGTGAAAAATGGGAGACAATTCAAATTTTAATAAAAATGTAGCCTTATGGGTCAAAATATTGGACAGGAAGAAACAAACAGAAAACCACAGCAGTTAAAATGAAGTTCCTACTCTCATTCTAATGAAGCAAGACAATATAAAATTAAAAATTGTAAAATTACAAAGGCTTACAGATAAGTACCAACCTTCGGCTTAACAGCAAATTAAAAACTGTCAACAAATTTGGAGAGGTTATTTAAATAGCATGTAGCAAGCAAGACTATAACGAAAATATGACACGGTTCCATGGTTATTGACTTTCCGTGTAGAGGTCGTCGTTTCATGAATCCCATTTACATCCCAAATCCTAGATATTGTCCCTGTTCATTTCTTCATCATTTTCCACCATTCACCTTTCCCAACTAAAGTTGTAAGTCCTGTATAATAGATTTACGGCACGTAAAAGGATTCTGTCTCTAATGGAGGGCTCCAGTAAAATTCTTCGTCTATTTCTCGCTTACTTTGAGTTTCGACGTTAGGTGTAGTTACAAATGAATAAATTAATTTGACTGCTCCTTGAAGTTTTATGTAGTTCTGCTTGATTGAACTAGTCTGCTGAATGTAGCACTGCAGAAATTTTTAATTATTCCAACGAGCAAGATAGCCCTCTTTTTATTGTTCAATTGAAGATGAAATTATAGTCAACCTTCAAAACATTATGAAGTCCTACATTTATTACCATAAACGAAATAAGTTCATCCCTCACCTCTTCTGATTTTGATTGATTCTCCGAAAAGAAATGATTTTCTGTGATGTTTCGAGGGCTTCTCAAGATAATGATTCAAATAGGTAATATTTTGTGTCCTTGGTTTTTCTATAATAAATTTTTATTCGAATAAGTGATTATAAAATCAGTACTAAGAAAGAAGACTGTAACAGACTAGAATCACGTTGTGCAAGAATTTTGCACCACGGATGCACATTAATAGAAAGTTCCATACCAGGAATCCGAGGTCGACCACCCGTTGGGGAATTCCGACAGCTTACTCGTTGCATCCTCAAAGATCGTCTTTGCACGTTCATTTCTGATGAGTTCAAACAAATCTGACTTATAGATTCATTAGAAGATACTGGAAACAACCGATGTCTTGAGCATATTATTTCTGTTAGTAGTTGTGGTAGTAGTAGTAGTAGTAGTAGTAGTAGTAGTAGTGGTAGTAGTAGTAGTAGTAGTAGTTTTTTTAGTTGGTTATTTAACGACGCTGTATCAACTACTAGGCTATTTAGCGTCGATGAGATTGGTGATAGCGAGATGAGGCCTTTTAGTCTTTTAGCAAATACAGTAATGTTACGCAAAATCTATTGCAATACAGTTTGCCCGAAGTAGGAAACTTAATTGTGATACAATTAACAAATTAGCCCATTCCTTCCCAACAGAAACATACTCCATAATTTGTGAGCTATTTATGGATACAGTGGAACTCCACAAATAGACGCTCACTCTCGTATCTTCACGATACAAGGTAAGTCAACGCATCCTGTCCCGTGCTGCACAGGGCTAACCAGTTGAACCAGTGCAGTATTGTGCAGATACTCGTACAAGGCAGGGAACAAAAAATGTGTACTTATGTTGAAGCAGAAATTGGAACGGTTTAAAAAAGGTGAATCAATCAGAGCCATCACTCAAGAATTTGACTTTTCGATCAGAACAGTGCATAGGATAAAACAAAATTCATCTAATTACGAGGCATTCTGTACTGATTATAAGAAGCTTTGTTATTATCAGTTGATTATAGGATGAAAACACAGCTTATTGTGTATATTTCCTGAATTTAATTAATAGGGATGATTTATGTTCTCTCTTGAAGGGTATATACCATTTTAGATAATTTAATACACAAACACAACTATTACATGAAATGCTCAATAAGTTTCTGTAGCTTTATTCTCTTCGGCTCTAATCAACAATAACAAAAATTCAGGTTGCCAAGCGACGATAGAAAAAAAAAAAAGATGCGAAAACAAATGAATGTGCTGTATAAACAATTGAATGCTCTTTCATATTTAAGTCTAAAAATATAGGGGTGCCATTTGAAATTTAAAAGTGGGAGTGGCTGGTGTGGGAGGTGAAATCTAAAATGCAATTAAGCCTTGTTTAAGACTTCCCCCTTGATATATAAATTTACGTGTTTTTTTTTGGTTTAAATTGAATTCAATTTAATTAACTAGTTATTTCGAGTGAGAAGTTTAGAGAGTTTTTCCTCTAGAAGTTTGTTTTATGTTTCAGATGTATCACGTATGTATTATACTTAATCACGGATTTGTTTTGTTATGTATTTTGCATATACTGCAATATATATTATTTAAAATTATATACGTTAATTATTTGTTTCGGTCCGCACGCCATAAAAAATCAGAGCCATCACTCAAGAATTTGACTTTTAGATCAGAACAGTGCATAGAATAAAACAAAATTCATCTAATTACGAGGCATTCTGTAGTGATTATAAGAAGCTTTGTTATTATCAGTTGATTGTAGGATGAAAACACAGCTTATTGTGTATATTTCCTAAATTTAATCAATAGGGATTATTTATGTTCTCTCTTGAAGTTATACACCATTTTAAAATAATTTAATACACCAACACAACTATTACAAGAAATGCTCAATAAGTTTTTGTAGCTTTATTCTCTTCGGCTCTAATCAACAATAACAAAAATTCAGGTTGCCAAGCGACGATAGAAAAGAAAAGATGCGAAAACAAATGAATGTGGTGTATAAACAATTGAATGCTCTTTCATATTTAAGTCTAAAAATATAGGGGTGCCATTTGAAATTTCAAAGTGGGAGTGGCTGGTGTGGGAGGTGAAATCTAAAATGCAATTAAGCCTTGTTTAAGACTTCCCCCTTGATATATAAATTTACGTGTTTTTTTTTGGTTTAAATTGAATTCAATTTAATTAACTAGTTATTTCGAGTGAGAAGTTTAGAGAGTTTTTCCTCTAGAAGTTTGTTTTATGTTTCAGATGTATCACGTATGTATTATACTTAATCACGGATTTGTTTTGTTATGTATTTTGCATATACTACAATATATATTATTTAAAATTATATACGTTAATTATTTGTTTCGGTCCGCACGCCAAAAAAACATTGTACAGCCTTTATGTTTACCAATGTCCGCAGTACTCCGTAGAAAGACATCGTTCGTACCTCGTCTCGCACACGGACCATTGCTGTGTCTATTTGTGAAGTTCCACTGTATCTCTAAATTCTAATTGTTTTATTATATAGAAGATGAGTGACGATTTATAACTCATTTTCCGTTTGTGTTGTAAGTAGAGCCCTACCTTTGGTCACCTAAACGCTCCAAGCAACCCGCAGCAGTGTACATGTATATAGAGCGTTGCTCCGTGGCATCACCCCTCATCTGCACAGTTGGGTTCTGCTGTTCAGTGAATGAAGTGCGCGGTCAACATGCCAAAACAAACCGAAGGTGGCGCTTGACGATCAGTGCTCTGATAGAAGAATTTGGTAACGAGTGTTTCATGCAGAAGAAGAAAACATTTTCTGTAAGGTATGCAACATATAAATAAAAACCAACAAACGGCGTTTTATAGAGAAACATTGCAACACGAAATAGGCCTATATGTTACACGTGTAAGAGAATTGTCCACAAAGCATGGAAACGTGCCTTCCACTTCCGTTATTCGGTCTGAATTTTACAATGACTTATGTAAAATGTTGGTATTACCGGATATTCCATTTGAAAAAGTCGAAAATAGTCACTTTCAAGAATTCATGGAAAAATAGGCTATACAGAAAAAAAACTTCCTTGTGCAACAAAATTACGTATCCCCCATTTCAGTTTGGTTGATAGGCTTTTCACTCTACTCACACTTTCTATCATCAGTGAAGGGGAAAATGCTACTGTCCAGCTCACAAACGTTCGACTAATTGACTTTCAACATAGTGACAAATTTTATTATCGAAAGTGTTTACCGATAAACTATATTTCAAAAGTCTATACTAAGCGTTTATATTTCATTTTATTGCCATTTACATCAACTGGCACATTAAAAAGCTACTGAGTGCAGAAGATAAATGTTTTCTCCACCCCTATTTGCTACTCTACAGCATACACAAAGAGACAATCTGCACTGTGTCACTCCCCCTCAGACTTCATAATACAAACTAACATTCCTTAACTTAATTAATTATTAGTTGAAAATATTGTAAGAACAACACTAAAATATACTCAAACATATAATCGTCAAACATCTGTGTCACTGTATTTTATATTCACTTATGTACTTTATTTAATATTTTATTTTCTTGTGTTTACAGTTTGGGGGGGGGGTGCAGGTATAAGAGGTAACAGCTACTGGTCTGTCACTACCGGACTCAGGGCAAGTAGAAGGGGAAAGAAATGCCTTCGCATTCTCTCAACTTGCATGAAATGTCGTTTAGATATCATTTACTGCCCTGCTATGAAAACGTTGTAGCTCGCATAAGGAAATCTGAAAATGTTTATGATAATTCATTGTAATGCATAGACGCTCGTTAAGTTCATAGAAAATATAGTTTTGTTTAATGAGATGTATGTCTTTTCAACTAATAATTCCAACCTGTACGACGTCTAGAACTACAGTATATGATTGCAATATATTTATTATAAAAATAATATTTGTTTGACTTGAAATAAATAGTATATTCTTTTTGAGTCTTATAAAGTGATAATGTATCGCATGACTACTGTAAAATATATCGTACAAACAGAGAGACGCAAGATGTAAACACACAGTACAGTACCGCGGAGACTGATATGCTGCTGCTTGCACTGTTTTGATTGACAGGGCTCTCCGTACACAGGGAGGTTAGAAATGATCGACTTATCTAACTTGTATCCAAAGTGACTGAAGGCAGGGCTCTATTTATAAGTATATAATCGTCTGGGTAATTGTGAATTACAGGAACGCCACTTTTTACCTTTTTCAAAATCGCTGAAATAAACTATAAAATGAAAATATTCATTAGTACAAATAGATGTGATCACTTGGAGAGCTGTGGGCCTACCCAACCCGCCCTAAATAGGTACTTTACTTTTATACGAAAATCGTCGTCTGTGAATGAAGAATGCAGCCATATTTCATTAATTTCATAGTGGGTTTCAGTGTCGCCAACATAGTAATAATACTACACACCTAATAAAACCTAACCTAACCTTCCACCTGTAGCAACATTCTTCACGTTTAGTATCATTTCGTTTGCATGTATTGGCAACCCAGCTACTCGTGTCGGGGAGCCATCTAGTGGAAGTAGATCTTAATGCCAGGAAGAATAACAGTCTGCAATATTCTTTCAGTGGCCAGTAATATGCTCCATCTTGGCGTGTCCAAGCTTCACAATTAATATCGTCTGTAAACAAGTATTTAAAATCAATTACCCTAATCTAAAATTTATCTTGCCATTCTTGAACGACTGAGTCAATAGTTATACGATTTTTTAAGTTGAAAATAGTAGAATGACGACAGTCGAAATGGGAGTATCCTGAGAAAAACAGAAACATATCCACCTCTGTGGAGTAACAGCATGTCTGGCCGTGAAACAAGCTGGACGAGGTAACTAGTTGAGGTTTTTCCGGAGTTTTCCCTCAACCGAAAATGCTGGGTAACTTTCGGAGCTGGACTCATTTTCGCTGGCATTATCATCTTCATCTCACTCAGACTCTAGGTAACCATCGCAGTTGATAAAGCGTCTTAAAATAAATTTAACATAAAGCACAAATTAATATAAAACCAAAGAACATGAGCTTTGAAAATGTAAGATTGTGGCTGTGTATACAATTCTTTATCTAACAACATGCCACTAATTGGTTAATAAAATATATAGGCCTATATAGGAGATAACAAATTACTTAAAAACAAAACCTTCTCTAGAGTGTTCATTCCACTACAAATCTAGAAAAATATGCTAATAGTCGAACCGCGGTAACTCAGTGTTTTCGCTATAAATCTGCAGCCATTCTTGCCAGGTTTAATGTGGTGTATTAACAAGTGTTCGATCAAGCGATCAACTGTTTGCGCTATATCGTTTGGCCTTTAAAGGGAATCGGTAATGAAATTTACCGGTTGTCAGTACTCGCAGTGTCTGGCTGAACTAGTTGTCGTCTTAATTCCGGCCTTCCTTGGACAAGCTAGCTACACCCTCTTCACGTTCACAGTTGGCACTTTCCCCCGGTCCAACTACAACGTTAAAATGTTGTAAAACTTATCGTCATATACTGTAGCTGTCTTATACGTTTCTTTCTAATGGGCCAACTCTGTAACCATTGAGACCGGTATATTGGCGATTTGCAAACAAGAAAATGACGTGACGCGAATAGAAACGCTGTTTCTGTGTCGATATTGCAGGTGTCTATCATCGTATTACCGACAAACCAATAAAAATGAACCCCACGTGCGGATAGAATTATAATCTGTCACCGCGAAATGCCGTCTCGTTACGAAACAGATGAGTCTCCTTGGATCCATTTACTGTACTAATTTATTAAATAACGAAGCACGTTATCAAGATTCAAGTCCTTCAAATTTAACTCATTCTCGAAGACGTATACAGATGAATGTTGTATAAGCGAGTAATTTACATGTCCAACAAATGGAACAAATCTCTTGAACCATCTATAATACTATAAGGGGAGGGGGAGAATGAACATTTAATTCAGAGCAGCTCACCAAAGAGAGCAATTTCGGAAAACAACAGATGGTAGGAACACCCAAGCATGTTGCTTTCGGTTTTCTATGGCGAGTTTACTCGTGTGTTATTCGCATAGCGGAAGGAATAGAATCCCTCGAGGACAGCGTCGCGGCGGCGTGGCGTCCCCTCTCCCCACCCCCTTGCTTGCTTTTACCATCTTCGACGATCCTGCGCTGTTGCTGTTGTGTCGTGTTGAAGCTTGTATTATCTTTGTAAAATTTAACTTAAAATACCGGTACTACCACAGTCTACTATATACAGTCGCGAAGCTTGAGGTGATTTTTTGCAAATCTCGTGATAAAGAGCTCCAAGCGGTTAGCAACTAGAAACAATAGCCTGTCCACGGTCGACTTTGGACTGTGTCGTATTTCCATCGAGTGCTAGCTCGTTGTGTATTTCACATTGATGCTTGTGAAATGTTCGTTTTTGGTTGTAATGAAAATGTTAATGGCTAAAATACAATAATTGGAATAATAATATTTTACTAGAGACATAGAAAAATTAAGTTTGTTTTAATGAAATTTATTGATCACGTTTTATTTTCAATTCTGGTGGGATTATTATTGCTTAGGCCTACTTTTTTTTTAAAGGATATGTTTTTAATTATTGATGTTAATTTTGTTGTTATTTTTATTTGTTACTTTATTAGAGACGTAGAAAAAGTCTGTTACAATAAAATTTATTGATCACGTTTTATTTCCAATTCTGGTGTGATTATTATTGCTTAACCTCATCCCACTTTGTTAACTACGTAAGCCTACACTACAAGTACCGGTACACGTAAGTTACTCCATTAATTCATATTTCCATTATTATTTTGTGAAGGGAAATGAAAATTAATATTTATTGGTTTCATAGTTAATTATCGCTATAATCTTGAATGAGTGAAGCGATTATAGTAAATTTCAGTTCGTTTTGCACAAACAAAAATAATATTAACCTATTTCTTGCAGGTATCTTCGAGTTTATGGTGGAATTTAATACACTTCATTAAAATAATAAATTAACTTTATGCATTTAATATTTCAATAATGGAAGGAAGGTGTTAATTTTTCCAAAAGAACACGACAACGAAAGTGTAACATATTTTGTCGTCTACTAGGAGAGAGATCTGCGATGATGAGGCGATAGTAGCGATCCTAGTGGTGGGCAACTATCCATGTTTGCATTTTTACTACATATTGAGCTTCGCGACTGTATATAGTAGACTGTGGTACTACTATAACACAATATGAGCCGTTCAGAGCAGAAGTGGTGTAAGTCAAAAATGGATAATGAGGGTTAAAGTAGACACTCTGTAAAATATAGCGCAAAGTAGCAATTAATATTGAATTTATTTAAACTATTAGTAATCAGTGGATAGCACGAAGGACATATTAATTGCTACCAGAGTGCTGCATTGGAGTTAAATCGCTCGCTTGAACTCGATCGAGTGTCGCACCCTCGAGTGAGATACGATCGGTGTGATACGCTCATAATAAATAGAAGCACAGTACAGGGTCATCTCACCGACATGTCTTATTGTGCATGGAAGGCGACAGATAAGATACACATATGTTTTGCTCACACGGTAAAAATAAGGGTTTACTTTCTGCGTTTATGACAAACGTTTAATGGAACAGTCAATGGAACGTACCAAAACAGAAACATGAAGTTATAAATAAAATAGTATGAAAAACTTCGATATACAGTTATTATTCCTAATTAATAATTATTCAATATTTGATTTACCACATATATAATATGATAGGTCCATACATAGTGTTCCGCCTATATACTGCTACAATGTAGAAACGTTTTACAAAATATTATTATATAGCAGTAAATTAATAACAATATTAGTACAGAGATAACGTCACAGAAAATATAATAAAACGAATAATCATGCTGCACAACTGTTACAGACGCAAAGATTGATACACTAATTATTAGAGATTATTATTATTATTATTATTATTATTATTATTATTATTATTATTATTATTATTATTATTATTATTATTATTACTAGAAAACTTGATACAGTTCTTGCATTATCGTGATTGTGTTCTCCGTTTATAATAATTACATTTACATCCAATAACATCTATCAGATGTGGCAAAAACAAAATCACTCCTGTGTGGGGGGAAAAAAAACATTTACCTACAACATTTATATTACATTTTAAAGCAAGTTTTGTAGTTGTACTATGGAGAGGTTAGTTAAACACTGCAAAGTTTTGAAATGATAAACATCTATGATGTTACTACACATTTCATCACTGTAACAATAACGAATGTCTAACGCTCGAGTCCACACCTGTGGAGTAACGGTCAGCGCGTCTGGCTGCGAAACCAGGTGGCCCGGGTTCGAATCCCGGTCGGAGCAAGTTACCTGGTTGAGGTTTCTTCCGGGGTTTTCCCTCAACCCAATACGAGCAAATGCTGGGTAACTTTCGGTGCTGGACCTCGGACTCATTTCACCGGCATTATCACCTTCATATCATTCAGACGCTAAATAACCTAGATGTTGATACAGCGTCTTAAAATAACCCAATAAAATAAAAATAAATCTAACGCTCGGCTTATACCGTTCGAGGATTTATCGCTCGTGACAATTTTACCCATCATGCATGTGCGCTACCTATCGGATTATGCTATGAACTACTTGGCGCTGGTGCGAGAACGTACGATGCAGACCTCTGATTGCTACTTTGCGCTGTATTGTACAGAATTTTTACTTTAAACCTCATCACCCAATTTTGACTTACACACTTCTGCTCTGAACGGCACATATACTATTCACCTCCTCTTTCCCAATTGTCAGCCAATAGTAGCGCGTACTGATAGCAGTGATGTGTCAGATGACTTGTCAATCAGTAGCGTCAATGGTTGAGATTAATGGAGGGAAACTCGACTCCTCCTCCAACACAGCTGTAAGGTTTAGTAACCTAGGGTGCTATTCATAGACATTTCGCTAGCCCGCGCTACGAGCGTGCTAAACTAGTCCCGGCTATCGAATGGTTACTTGTACAGGATTAATATATCATATCATATCATATCATATCATATCATATCATATCATATCATATCATATCATATCATATCATATCATATCTAGACTTCGTTGAATTGCCACACGCAGCATACAATCAGGTTGCCGATGTACGGTAGTATAGAAGAGATGAGCGACCGCCCGGTCTCGTGGTATAAGCAGTTCATGTTAAAGAGTTGTGACCGGTCCAAATAGATAGAGCAGCTACAGCTAATGTATACCTATGTAAGCACTTGTTTTTGCATTACTGTGGTTGAAACAGTCAAAGCTTAACATTTGTTCAATGCAGACAACAATTCAATCAAACATGCCACAATAAGAGTGTTGCTGTTCCAAATAATATTTTCTCCTGGAATACACTTACCCCCGCAGCCAGTCTTGACCCGTCGGAAAACGTGGTTGGATGCTGTTAATTATTATGCAGAATATTACGGCAAAATAATGGAGGTAATTGATGCATTGGATAGCGCAGACAGTTCCGCTTTGCAGCTATAAAATCATTGCCTTCTGAACAGCTATTTGAAGATATTCTGTTCATTGATTCTAATTTTAAAATCGTGTCCAAAAGCTTCATCCTATTAGAATCGTCTAAACTACAACTCTCAGAAGCCCTTAATATAGTGTATAAAGTATCACAAACCGTTATCCAAAATAACAATTAACTAATTTCAGAAAAGTGAAATGTAAGTTGTGAAACATTATTGCTAAGAATTCTGCCTATTTACAACTTCGTATTATAAATGATGTACTATCAGGTCACGACAAGACGTCTGAAATTG
This sequence comes from Periplaneta americana, assembly GCF_040183065.1. NCBI lineage: Eukaryota > Metazoa > Arthropoda > Insecta > Blattodea > Blattidae > Periplaneta > Periplaneta americana. The sequence continues at coordinate 39,959,733 of NC_091120.1, read as the reverse complement.
TGACTTTCCGTTCTTCAAATATGTTCCTATTACATCGTGTGATGTTGAACGTACATTTTCCCAATATAAAAACTGTTTGAGTGACCATCGGAGGAGGTTCACTTTGGCAGTCGCTCAAAATGTACGTAACACTTCACTGCACATATTCAAGGATGATGTGAGTATATTACATTAAATTTTAAGAGTTAATATATTTCACTACAAAACAATTGTGTATTTACATGTTTAGACATTTCCTACTTCAATGTTCATTCATTATATTTCTTGAATGCAGAATACAAGTTTTATTGTAACCGCAGTATACTGCTCAGTGTTTACATCAGAGGCATACTCCGTCCGTCGCACGTCCCCTTCTCATACAGTCTATACCGCGTGCGCAGTAAACCTTACGATTCTCGTGGCAATTCCACGAAGTCTAATCATATCATATCATATCATATCATATCATATCATATCATATCATATCATATCATATCATATCATATCATATCATATCATATCATATCATATCATATCATATCATATCATATCATATCATATCATATCATATCATATCATATCATATCATATCATATCATATATCATATCATATCATATCATATCATATCATATCATATCATATCATATCATATCATATCATATCATATCATATCATGTCGCTAACACTGGTTTATAAATACGAAAAACGTTAGTTCGCTGATCATCCACCGGAAGCCCGCGCTAACAATGTCTATGAATACGGCCCTAACAGACCGATTACTTAGTCCTGACAGCACAGCGACGCGAAAGAGGGAAAGTAATAGGAGTAGTGGGGAGATTTCCGGAGTAGAGATAAGGGCGAGCGGTCGGTAAAGGAATGCAGTACAGCTTAACTGTACTGAAAACACAACGCTATACCGCATGCGTGACATACGATCGCTCTGACTGCAGGCAACAGACTAACCTGAACATCCCTTGGCATAACTTAATGGACTTGCCTGACCCAGGCGACTGTCAGGACTAAATAATCGTGCTGTACAACGGAGTTTTGCCAGTTGTAGGCCTATAGTACAGTGCTTTGGCAGGCGGAGACTAAGAACTTGAAGTCCAAGAAGAGAATGTATCTAAATCCATAGACATGATCCGCGTTGAATTCCCTATTTTGCGTAAATTTTTAATATACGTGGAATGGGAGAATGTGTTCTTATGTAGGCGTGTAGCAAATTATACACAATGCTTATTATGCAAACACTACTTCTTTATAAGAAAGTACAATATAAAACGACGTTACGAGTTGAAACACCAAACGGACTACTGTATGAAGGATTTGATGGAGAAGAACGAGTTGCTCTAGTCAAATGTCTAACAATGGATAAATGTGATGTAAGTAGTTCACTCACGCTGTGCGATATTACAATTATTTGTGTAACAAGTTAAATGCTGCAAATCAAGATTTCAGGTATAACTCCCTGTAAAGTTGATTTGAATAATTTCGAGGGAAAAATTGTTCCGGGGCCGGGCATCGAACCCGGGACCCTTGGTACGTAACGTTACGTTTGGTACGTTAAACCAAAGGTCCCGGGTTCGATTCCCGGTCCCGGAACAATTTTTCCCTCGAAATTATTCAAGTTAAATGCTATTTACCGTAGTTGCACACTTTTAAAGCTCATGGAATTTACTGATAATACTTGTAGGCCTATTTATTATTGTTTCATAGAATCATAGTTAATATGTAAAAAATGTCGTATCAGTAATAGATAATATTAATGACCGGGACCTGCATTGGATGACCCAAGGAGATATAAAACTGATTATTAAATTTGTACTAGAGTTCGAAGGAAATGACCATAAATTTAAAGAGAGTGATATAAATAAACATTAATTATTCCGTAAGGGACATATTTTTATTATAATTACTTATGTGTTTATTAATGTTTATTATACATTCCTCGCTATGTACCGTATTTTCCGGGGCATGAGACGCCACATTTTTCTTTGAAAATAGATCTGAAAAGCATGGTGCATCTTATGCGTCGATACTAACTTTGTGAAGGGGTAAAATCTTTGTGCGATTCACTGGTTCAGAAGAAACTGCCTTCTGAAGGATTCAATGGAAGGAATGATGATCTGAACGGGAGAAAAGTTCGTGGCAGAAGAAGATATCAGATGATAGACGACATTAAGATATATATGGATCATATGAGGAGACAAAGAGGAAGGCAGAAAATTGGAAAGACTGGAGAATGCTGAGTTTGCAGCGAAAGACCTGCCCTTGGGCAGAACACTATGAATGAATATATATACATTTTTTTAAGCCACCAGCGTAGCTCAGTCGGTTAAGGCGCTTGCCTGCCGATCTGAAGTTGCGTTCGGGCGCGGGTTCGATCCCCGCTTGGGCTGATTATCTGGTTGGGTTTTTTCCGAGGTTTTCCCCAATCGTAATGTGAATGCAAGGTAATCTATGGCGAATCCTCGGCCTCATCTAGCCAAATATCATCTCGCTATCACCAATCTCATCGACGCTAAATAACCTAGTAGTTGATACAGCGTCGTTAAATAACCAACTAAAATTTAAAAAAATACATCCCCCTCTCCCGTAGACGTGGAACTTATTCAGACGGACAATTCATTAAGGACTGCATTTTAACAACAGCAAAGAATGTATGTCCCAATGAACCTCGAAGTTTGGGACCATAAGCTTGTCTCTAAATACTGTAGCTAATCGTACATAAGAAATTTCCCTGGTCTTACATTCGCACACGGCAATGTGATTGGTCACAGAACATTGAATGCAGGTACGATTGAATTGTCGTCTGCTTTTCGTCATCTGCCCCGTGTCTGTTTCCGTGCTCTGTGTAGGTTTATGGTGGCATTGAATTTGATATCACTGACTTATGTTGTAGGAAATTTTCTTTTTCTTTTATAAGCTTGCAACATAGCCTTCTAAATTCGCATTTTAATGCATTTTATAACTACCTTTATATTTAATACTTTTTGCTGATTTAAATTCCTTTTCATACATACAAACCATATTTCTTTCAGTACCTTAACGTCCGATGTACAGTCAGTTTCAGAGTTCAAGTAACATGATCATGTTCAGTAAGTCGTCAGGTAATTACCGAACCATGAAAGCAGTTACTTACTTCAGCTGTTTGAAGAAGATATCGGCTACGGGATGGAACTCCTCAGGATTTTCCGCCAGTTCGCATAACAGTTTCTCACGACATATTTCACTTTCTATCTGCAACAGGAGACATGAAACAACTATGGCTTACAATATCGTGGAAACATTCTTTGTATACTTACTTACTTACAAATGGCTTTTAAGGAACCCGAAGGTTCATTGCCGCCCTCACATAAGCCCGCCATCGGTCCCTATCCTGTGCAAGATTAATCCAGTCTCTATCATCACACCCCACCTCCCTCAAATCCATTTTAATATTATCCTCCCATCTACGTCTCGGCCTCCCTAAAGGTCTTTTTCCCTCCGGTCTCCCAACTAACACATTCTCTACATTCTTTGTATACAGAAGAAAATTTCGACAAGTACCATGAGCCCAAGTGGATCTACATTCCATGTACGGCGACCTCGGCGTTGTACTCGCGTAACAGATTTTTCTTCTGCTAGCCATAGCACGCACTGAACTTTCTGTTATGGTGTTTACCATAGTGTGTTCTCCTACAAAATGCACTAGCAACAAACAAATGAAAGTTACGCATGCAGCTGTTTTCAAACTTTGTTGCATAAACTTAGAAAGTTTCTCTATCTTTTCAGATGTAAATCACAACGATATCTTTATCTGATTTTAAGTGGTGAGCATTTATTGATCGATCCCTCTAAGCTGGACACGGTGTATATATCTCGTATCCAAGGAGTAAAACTACTACAACATAAAATACATAAAAAAAAAACTATAGGGTATTATTTCAAAATGTTTTTGATTACGTCATAACTCGTAACAATAGTCGAAAAACATTTTTTTCCATAAAAAATATTCCTTTTAAAATACAGTGAAACCTCTCATTTACGGACATCGAAGGGACGTAACAATCTGTCCGCATCTGGGAGGTGTCCTTTATTGGGAGGGAGGCTTCCCAAACTAACAGTAAATTTATAATATGCATTATGTATCCCTTCACGCATTAAATGAAATGTATTACTGTAGTTTAATTCTAAATACAGTATACTACAGTAAATTCTTTGCAACTTTGTACTGAAGTAGATAAGATCGAAAAAGGAAAATACAGTACTGTGCCATGCAAATTTATTCTAGGTCTACAGTATGCAGTAGCCTACCGTAATTTACAGTTTTCAACTTAACCTTTACGTTCAGGTGCCATGTCTCTCGAAACAGAACAACTGATTGAAGTGAAGAGAATAATCCTACTAACCCTATCATGTGTCGAATACAATTTCACGATCGCGGGAACCTTGGACCCATCACACAAGTTAAATTTTATGACTTTGTTTATCAACCCGCTTCCAGCTAACAAGTGGTAGCCTACGAGATCCTTATTGTCTTCTTTCATGTTAAGGAATTTCTGTACAGTTCCATTTTTGTAACACATTACATCTTGAAATCCAAGTTCTGTCCGCAGTCAGAAAGTAAAGCAAGCTTTAGGACTGTGAAACAGCTGTCCGTGTCCGTGTATGAGAATGTCCGTAAACGAGAGTTAAATTTATCATTATTTCTATATTATTTCAGACGGTACATATGGGAGTGTCCGTATCTTGGAGGTGTCCGTAAGGAGAGGTTTCACTGTACAAGGTTTAATATTATCTCAGCTTTTTGTCCAAAATCCCGTCATTCAAATTTTAACTGTAATTATAATTTCCTTTTGAAAAGATCTGTGTATAACATAAGTAATGTAAACCCCTATTCATTTATACGTTTACGATACTGATCAGATGAATATGTGTACATACAGAGAAAGATAATGAGAAAGAGAGCGATGTGATAGAAAAAGCTCCACCTCCTCCCTCTGGGAAAATAAATCGCACATTGAACTATCACAAGTTTTTTAGGAATATTTTAAAATATTGGTTACACGTTTATACTAGGTATTTATTCTAGTATGTAGGAGAAAGTGTTTCCGAGAAAATACAGGGAATAACCTTTTCGTAAGTTACAAATTTGTAGTTACGTCACTAGATAATAAAGTCTTCCGTATCATTATTTTATAATTCGGAACACAGTATTGCGACGATGGCAGATTGCTGCAGAAGGTGAGTAGCTATGTAAATTTTTGCGATTTTTCTGAATTTCCTGACAAGATAAGACTTCTGCTCTATAGCTCACACCTTGAAACTCCGACCACAACGCAGATAAACCCCAACAGCTGAACATTAGTCATCTGCAGTATCAACGTATAAATATTTAACATTAAAATGCGGTACTTTCTACAATCTAAGTAACGACCTTTCCTTTGTTTTGAACAAAATATCTAAGTAGAGATAATAAAATTGTCAAAATCTTAAAAATTGTTTAGAATACTTAAATATGCTGTTACGTAATCCAAGTATGAGGAAACTGTACGTGACTACAAAAAGGCCGAGTTGGGAGGCGTTTTTATTTTGAAAATAATAGGTTACTTGATACTGAAAATAGTTACTGTTTGTGGCTGGAAACTGTAATTAATTGCATGCATAGTTATAACTCTGAAATCATTACGAAATATTATTATTAATATTTTAGAAGTGAGAAACTGTTAATTAAGGGGCTTGGGCGTAAAACATGGTAACTGACATTTTTGTCAAAAATAAGGTATGTAGCGTATAATATGGTATCTTACATTCTGCGTCTAATGAAGTAGTTAGTTTTCCAACATCTCAACAGATTGCAGAAGTAGATTTTACTTTCCTGGTAACTGTACAAACTGTTGCATGTAGAAATGTTTACCTACCCAATAACTTCAAAACACTAAAATGTCACTTACCATGTTTTACTTCTGAACCCATGAATTGTTTCTTCTTTCTGTAGTTATGGTATGAAAAATTATTTTTTGTTCTCTCAATAAATAAAACAGTAATATGCCTTCTATATATGCCTATTAGTAAATGAAATATTCCTTTTTTCATAAGCTCAATAGAGTTCAGATTATCGGATCTGAATGGAATCCAAACTAACTCGGATAATGGAAATTGACAGATAATCCAGAAGTATTATTTCAAACCACGTTTTACTGTGTAATTATTATTATTATTATTATTATTATTATTATTATTAATTATTATTATTATATTATTGACACTCGGAAGGAAATTAAACGGAGAATAAATATGGAAAATGCCTGTTATTGTTCGGTTGAGAAGCTTTTGTCATGTAGTCTGCTTAAAAAAAATTGAAAGTTGGAATTTATAAAACAGTTACATTATTACCGGTTGTTCTGTATGGTTGTGAAACTTGGACCTCACTATGAGAGAGGAACAGAGATTATGGGTATTCGAGGATAAGATACTTAGGAAAATATTTGGGGCTAAGACGGATTAATAGATTAATTTTTAATTTTAAAATATTACCTTACATTAAAATATTACCTTACAAGTTCATATTTAAAATATGGAAGATATTATTATTATTATTATTATTATTATTATTATTATTATTTGAGGGGAAACGTCCTTTGGGGAGGCCGACACATAGATGGGAGGATAATATAATTATAATGGATTTGAGGGAAGTGTGACTTGATGCTAAGAACTGGATTGTTCTTGCTCAGGATAGGGACCGATGGCGTGCTTATGTGAGGGCGGCAATGAACCTCCGGGTTCTTTAAAATTTATTTGCAAGTAATTATTATTATTATTATTATTATTATTATTATTATTATTATTATTATTATTATTGTTATTATTATTATTTATTAAGAATATTCCATTATACAATGGTTCTCCTTCAACCCAAACCAATCTGTCGCCATTATTATTATTATTATTATTATTATTATTATTATTATTATTATTATTATTATTAGAGAGGGGAACAGAGATTAAGAGTGTTTGAGAATATGGTTCGCAGGAAAATATTTGGAACTAAGAGGGATGAAGTTACAGGAGAATGGAGAAAGTTACACAACGCAAAACTGCATGTATTGTATTCTTCACCTGACATAATTAGGAACATTAAATTCAGACGTTTGAGATGGGCAGGGCATGTAGCACATATGGGCGAGTCCAGAAATGCATATAGAGTGTTAGTTGGGAGACTGGAGGGAGATAGATCTTTGCGGAGGCCGAGACGTAGATGGGAGGATAATATTAAAATGGATTTGATGGAGGTGAGATATGATGGTACAGACTGGATTAATCTTGCACAGGATAGGGACGATCGCGGGCTTATGTGAGGGCGGCAATGAACCTTCAGGTTCCTTAAAAGCCATTTGTCGCTACCCCGGCTGCAACGAGACGGAAACTCTTGGTCACGTGTTGGGATTCTGTCGAAAAACGGAGCTGCTGCGGAACAATCGACACCATAAGGCCAGGACCGGTATTGGTGATGTCCTCAAGCGTCGTGGATGGGAAGTATACGAGAAAATCTACTGCGTTTCATCCTTAGATCGAACAGAAGAGCAGATATTGTAGCCATCCACAGGATTCAATCTAAGGGATTAGTTCTTGATCCTACAATCCGGTTCGAGAGGGATGCCCTGCAGGCACAACACGTTGATGAGGAGAAGAAATCTATTTATGAGTCCTGAATCCCTTATCTAAGTGAGAAATATAACATTCCCACTAGTCAGTGGAATGTTTCTGGTCTTTTGTTTGGTGCACGTAGCACACTTCCTAAATTCACATGTGATATTTTAAAAGTACTCGGACTCCGATTTTTTGAAATTCAAAAAATTTGGTTGAATATTCTTAAGGATTCAATCTAAATATTACATTACCATTTATATTTTGGCTATTGATGATTCTGTTGGGTTTGCATTTCTCTGAATTCTTTACTAAACAATTTCTGTCTTTCTAAATTATTCTGTAGTGCTTTTATTCTAGATCTTTATGGTCACCCTCATTGAGGGCAGATAATTTTCTTTAAATATTTATATATTATTATTATTATTATTATTATTATTATTATTATTATTATTATTATTATTATTATTATTATTATTGTGACAGCCACGTGAGATTCGATCTCACGACCGGCAGAAGAAGGCAAGGTCGGCCGTAGTTCGACGCGGAAGTTGCGCGCGCATCTGCTTCCTGTGGCATGTGCTGTGGCATAGAGAGGAGAGGAGAGGAGAGAGAGCGACCGCGGCAGAGAGGGGAGAAATCCAGAGAATTCGAGAGTGCCATCTCTGGACATCCGTGGAAATTTCTAGCATCGTACATTCTCGTAGCTATGGTTTGGTTATAAATTACGACATGCGAGTGAACTTGAGGAGTGTTGTTGTAATCGTTGGACAGCAAGCCAGCCAGTCTTGTGTAGCAGTGAAGCCAGCTTCGAGACCGGAGTTCGACTTGATTGTGTCCGCAGCTGTGTGAGCGTCCGAAGTCCTGAGTTCGAGTGCAGTGGACCGCAGTTGGGGGACCTGAGTTCGAAGTTCGGTGGACTGTCTCTGAAGGTCTTGGGTTCGAGATACTGTGAACTTGAGTGACTGAGCTAGAAGAACTAGCCAAGGCAAACGAACTGTGAACTGAGAACTGACAGTTCTGCTTTGTAAATAGTGCTTTGTGAACATTAGTTACGATTAACAGTTCATTGTTGTTCTCAATAATTCAAGTAAATTGTCATTGTCGTCTGTGGAGTGCGATAACGAATACTGTGTTACTGTGTGGAGTGGAAATCCCATTGTTGACGGGAGTATTTAAACTAAATTATAGAAAGTGACTATTGTGAAACGATAAAATTACATTCTTGTTTTGTAATAAAGTTACATTATTATTATTATTATTATTATTATTATTATTATTATTATTATTATTATTATTATTATGGAAAAAAATGCTTCATTTCAACAGTGTACACAATACAGCAATACCGAACTACAACTCGTATTAAATGCTACAACATTAACATGTATTGACTTCCGGAAATGTAAACTATTTACAATTCAAGCGAATGAAAACATAAAAATCGTTTCCAGATGTAAAACAAACTTATTAGCATAAGGTCGAATTAATTCTATTTCGTTGGGACTATAAAATGTAACCATTTGACAACTAACTGAATCATAATGATGGTCAACTTCGAGGATTTCAAGGATCTGGGACTTGGATCCGAATGTGGGCGCCTCTGCAGTAGGAACAAAATTAACGGATGCTCTTGAAATGTACTTTATAAGGCGCGCGATATAAATGTCAAGGATTATTTGAAAATGTCGCGCTAATTAAAAAGTATCGAAATATATGGGTGATGGAAATACTTAGTTAATTGCACTGTTGCCAAGGGCTATGTAGCCTATCGTCAGTTCCTTGTTTTTTGTTTGTCTTTTCTTGATTTTGAAACATAAATATTTATCAGATTTGCATACCGTTTAGTTTTCAAAATTTTAAGAAAAAGTTGACAGAATATTAAAATTTTGAAAATCTAAGAAGATATTTTAGAGACGTTGATAATCTACTAGAATTTTACAATGATGAGCAGTTTTACGAAAGCTACAGATTCACAAAGGACACCGTTCTAAATTGAATTTTTATTTTATTACCGGTTGAAGAACCAAGGACAGGTCGTGATGTTCCTATTCGAAGAATTCTGCAATTCTTGACTGCCCTAAGGTTTTATGTGTACATAATATTAAGCCTAATATGGAAATTGAAGATAAAATTATTCCAACTGGAATAATTTTATTGGTATGGAATTGAATATTTCATTTTGGTTCAATATATAAAATTATGAAACTTGCGTAACAAATTCGTAGATAGTACCCAACAAACTTTTACTGTAAATTATTTCCTATGTTTTCGTATCATTTATCTTAATGTTTTCTTTTTCCATTCAAATTGTCACACAATTGGTTTTAATGATTATTCTTTATGAATTCATTAGTAGGCCGATCTATTCGAACCCTTATTTAGGGCGGCTTTTTTGTTAAAAAAATCGAATGTTATTAGTGATATAATTACTATTAATGAAATAATGAAGTTTATTTAATTAATGATTATGTGTTGAATAATAATAGGAGACTTTCAACTGAGTATAACAAAACTTATCATAATTAGGCAAGACACAAAATTTTATCCAAGTGTGTTTTTATTTATTTTTACTTTATTGGGTTATTTTACGACGCTATATCAACATCTAGGTTATTTAGCGTCTGAATGAAATGAAGGTGATAATGCCGGTGAATTGAGTCCGGGGTCCAGCACCGAAAGTTACCCAGCATTTGCTCGTATTGGGTTGAGGAAAAACCCGGAAGAAACCTCAACCAAGTAACTTGTTCCGACCGGGATTTGAACCCGGGCCACCTGGTTTTGCGGGCAGACGCGCTGACCGTTACTTCACAGGTGTGGACCCCAGTGTGTTTGTTAACTTGTTTACTCAACTGTCAGAAGACAGTGTTCACAAGTGATACCAACAAGGCACCACTTATAAGGGAACTAGGCCAGGAGATAATGGGGTAGGGTGGCGAGTTACTTTCCCCCTCCATTGCATACATCGGGTCTAGCTACATATTACACTAGTTAGACTTCAGATGCACACAAACAATTATTGTTCTTCCTCTGACACAAATCGTCAAGTGAGATATACTGTCTGATAATAGATGTACAGTACATATCAGGCAGTACCTCAATCAGTAGCATTTGTTACATTATAATAACAAATTAGCTTGTTACAATTTGAGTATTTTTTAATAACGACATGAAACAAAGCACAGTGGCGAATCTCTCAAGAGGTTTCTGAGGCTTAGCCTACCCGAAAAATTTGAGTTATTATTAGACATCGGATTTTTAGGCACTAAAAATTGCAGTTTTAGGCGCCTAAAATAAGCTCAAAATTTGTAAAATTAGGCTCTATTTTAATGAAACTAGGCATTTTAGGCACATCAAGGTATCATACTTATTTCTTTCACTGAAATTTTTAGTTATACACTAAAATACGCACAAAAAAAGTATGTTTAAACATTAAAAAAGAATACTATATTATATTTATAAACAGAGCTGCACAAATTTAATATATTGAAACTAATGAAATAATGATTATTGATATCAAGATTACTCATTTTAAGTTATTGAAATTCAGTTCCATGCTCAGACTTTATTATTATTATTATCTGCACAGTACACCACCAGAATTTTTTCTAAATTCTCCACAGTTAACCTTTGCCTTTTGTCACTGAGAATCATTTTGAAAGCAGAAAAATTTCTTTCAACCGAAACTGATGTGAGAGGCGCAAATTTTAAATTAGGTACAATAGAAACATCAATACTTACTGGAACATTTACACTTTCCCCCGATATCACTCTTGATACTTTTTCCAACAATGAAAATCCTACATTCTTATTTAATACGTTGTCCCACTTATTTTTAACTTTTTTCCCAGTTTCGCCCAAAGCAGAATGTATGTTCACTTGAGCTTCCTTTACTTTTGCTATTTGGCTACAAAGAGATTGTTTTTCACGTTCTAATTGTTCAATGCTTGCAGGTATGAAAGAAAAGTTTGATGTTATGTAGGCAATATCGTTTTTCACTCGTGAGTCATTCAGACAATCTTTCACTGCTTTCACACACGCTGCACTATCAGTTTCAGGTAATTTATCAATAACTGTGACCACTTCTTTAAAATACTTAGAATAATACACCACTGACTGAATCCAGGTTCCCCATCGTGTAACAACCGGCTGAGGTGGGAGTGGGATATCTGGAAAGTTCTCTCTGAATATTGAAATCCTGGATGGGGCTTTACAAAAACATTTTTTTTGTGTTAGAAATAAACGAATTGACAAGAGGAAATTCATTCCGGATTGTTTCAGAAACCCTGGAAGGCCATGTGCTAGACAGGTTATAAAATGTTTTAAGAAGTGGAGCTGCAGCAACCATGTATGAGGCAGCATCAGTACAAAACAACAGAACTTTAGAATCGTCTATATTACCTGAGTATAAAGACTGTAGGCCTTTATTTACAAAATAAGCAATGGCTTGGCTATTCACTTTCGAAAGTTCCTTAACACATACGAGGTGTGGAATCGAAGGTCCATCAGGACTAAGTTTTCCTACTACCATATTTGCTATATACCTATTCATAGGATCTGAGGTTTCATCCACAGAGACCCATATGTAAGAATCACCTATATCCTCCCGAATGGAAGCTAAAGTTTCATTGTATATTCTGTCTAAGTAATTTTTTCTTAGGGTCGACTCAGATGGGATATTTTGTTTGCAGTATTTTTGTAAAAACTGTCTTAAAACCGGATTTTCAATTGCATTCCAGGGAATGTAAGCAGCAACAAACGCTCTGGTTAAATCAGCATAGAAATTGCTGCTGAGATTGGATGAAGTAGGCTGTGTTAGTAAAGTTTGTTGCAGTTGATTTTTCTGCTGAGCTTTAGCCTTATGAGCCGCTCCTTGCACATGCTGCTTTAGGTGGCACTTCTTTTCTTGCGAAATCTAAAAATGTAAATTAAACTGAATTAAAATAAAATCCTAATTGTTGTATTGCCGTATTTCTATCACAAAGTTAGTGGGTTCGAACAATCAAATTTTAATGACCTGCAAATACTTTAACTATCGGAATTTAAAAGGTTAAAGTGTAGTGGTCTTAAAAAGAATTATACCTCAGGATAGCTCAGTCAATGTATAAATATTATAGGCATACTCATTAAAATTAATAGAAGTTATATATTTCAACTATTATTACATACCTGTTTGCTACAAATCTTGCAGAATATTATTTTTCCATCATAAGTGAAATCTGAATATTCTGTTAGCCATTGCCGGATCATTGTAGATTTTGCACTTATATTTTTCGGCATTATCGCGTTAAACTTCACAGGAAAACGTCCTACCGTTCAAAACTTCTCAACACAAATAAGGTGAGGGAAAGAGCAACTGTTAACGAGCATTCAAATGAACCGTTGTTATTGAGATTCAATTGGACAAAAATACAAAGTTCCACTTATTGTTGCATTTCCTGGTAGTGTTAACACTAGGAGGGCCATTCTTTTAAATATTTTGTAACGGTTTACCCTACTAATTCGCAGTTTTACGACTTTTCATAAATATTTCAAAAACACTCTTTCTCCAAAAATTGTGATTTTATGACACTCTGAAGGGCAGTACAGCTAATCGGTTTCAGACCGAAAACAGTCATTTTTATAGTATAGTATATCTCTGAATCGGTAGCAGCACATGTTGTGATTGTTGCCTGCTTCAAAACTAAGGTTGGTTCTTTGTCGGCATTTATGCCTCCAAACATGTTAAATTCGGTGAAATCTATTGAGAGTGTCGTGAGATTTAAAACATTTTGTTTCCTTTATCAATGGTTTCATGGCCGGTGTGAAGCAAACTTTCCACTTTTTAAATGCCTTAAATTTCGCAGTGAATGCATGTATAAATTATAAAAAGTAAGAGTAAAATGCGAAACTTTACAGTGAGTTAGGCATTTTTAGGCGAATATTACCAAACTAGGCTCTAATAACCGTTTTAGGGCATTTTAGGGCACTATAAAACTCTTTGAATACCTTTCAATTTCCATGAAACACAAATATTAATAATTATTTTTACTTTTCTCCTAAAGAAACAAGATAGGCATTTGCCCTAGAATCCGATGTCTGGTTATTATATCTAGTAATTCCTTCCTAGGACTCGCGTTACAGAATGCGCGCTGGTTGGAGTCCTCATGGGGGAAGAAATTTTCTCATGGAATTTCGGCCAATGTAGGGGACCGGTGCTCACCCAGCATCGTGATGCACTTGGGGAGCTACGATAGGTAGCGAAATCCGGTTGCGAATACCAGCTATAACGGCTGGGGGAATCATCGTGCTAACCACATGATACCTCCATTGCGGTTGGATGATCGTCCACCTCGGCTTCGGCATGTGGGCGTGAGGCCAGCAGCCGACTGGTCGGTCTAGGCCCTTCACGGGCTGTAGCGCCACGGATTATTATTATATCTAGTAATGGTATAAGTTCAAAATGACGATGTATCGTAACAATTGGTCCTTCCCTATATTAAATTCACTGTTGGGAGCTATTCCAGGATGCAGAGTTCAGTGCAAGAGGCTTGTGGCAGAAGCCTTCTAGCGACGATTTCGCTCATATGCAGCGGCACTCCCAAGCTAGGGAAGGTCTGGGAGGAGGGGATATCGATTCCTACGACTCAGTAGTAGAAAGCGGAGCAGACGAGCGATGAGTTCGGTATTGTTTGTCTTGCCGCATACTGTGGTAATTCAGAGTGATTAAATTCTTGATTTTTTCATACAGTTCGGTATTCATTTTATTGCGTCACAAAGTATTTGGAAAATATTTCCATGTAGGGTATAATATGATTATTAAGACTTATATGGCTTTCCAGAAACTGATAAGAAGATAAGCACTCAATTATATTGCTTGAAATAATTTTACATTTATTCGACATTTTCCCTCTTGGTGGTTATAAAAATATCGACATCCCGAGACGAACACTTAGTACAATATCTGAGAATATAATAAGCTTACAAGCAGACTGAAGGCCGTCTAGTTGTGTAAGTGTTTCTGATAAGATTTACCCAAGGTTCAGATTGTGGGCAGAATTAAGTTTGCAGCTGTGACAATATTTATCTACTTTCAGTTCATGAGGAAAACTGTCCCCAGCTCTACGTCTTGATGGCCCGCTTAACAATCCTAACCTAGTTTTTTTAAATGTTTTATTTTAGATTCAAGGTCTGATTTGTCAGGAAAAAAAGTGGCTCACGACACCACGGTTTTACTGTGAGAACAGAAATCACATAATGTGGGTGCCATGCGAATTCATGGTTTTTACATTTGCGTACTAAAAAGTTAAAACTTCGAAAGACCCTGTCTGTGTAACCAAATCATTACAAAAATTACTGTATTCAACGTTGAAATTCCGCTGTAGGACAATACTAAAGTATCCCTCAGCAGTCTAGTAGTTACCATGTTACCATTTCTTACTTACCATTTGAGGCTGCATAACCTCTACATTAAAACAGTAAAATTAATTACTACTAATACTACTACTACTACTTATACTACTACTATTACTACCACTACTGCTACTACTATTACTACTACTACCACTAAGCTTACTACTAACTACTACTACTACTACTATTACTACTACTACTACTACTATACCACTACTACTACTACTACCACTACTACTATTACTACTACTACTTATACCACTACTACTACTACTACTACTACCACTACTACTACTATTACTACTACTACCACAACTACTACTACTATTACCACCACTACTACTACCACTACTGCTACAACTACTATTTCTACTACTACTACTACTTATACTACTATTACTACCACTACTACTATTACTACTGCTATTTATACTACTGCTACTGCTACTTATACTACTACTACTACCACCACCACTACTACTATTACTCTACTTATACCACTACTACTACTACTACTACTACCACTATTGTTACTACTATTACTACTACTACCACTATTGCTACTACTATTACTACTACTACTACTTTTACCACTACTACTACTATTACTAATACTACTACTGCTACTACTACTACTTATACCACTACTACTAAAACTACTATTTATATCACTACTACTACTACGGCTACTACTTATACCACTACTACTACTACTAGTACTACTATTAGGCTACTACTACTACTACTACTACCACTACTACTACTCAACCACTACTACTACTACCACCACTACTACTACCACCACTACTACTACTTATACCACTACTACTATTACTACTACCACTAATACTACTACTACTACTACTACTTATACCACTACTACAACTAACTTCTACTATTATTATTACACTACCACTACTGCTACTACTACTACTATTACTACTACTACTATTACTACTACCACTACTACTACTTATATCACTACTACTACTGTTACTACTACCACTACTACTACTTATACCACTGCTACTAATACTACAATTCTACTACTACTACTATATTAGTACTACTACTACCACTACTGCTACTACTACTACTGCTACGTCTACCACTATTACTATTGTTACTAGTATTTACAAATTTACACGGAATTATAACACTGCGCTTTCTCTAGCCGATATCTCCTTGCCAGTAACTCAAGTCCAGAAGTTGATGTTGATTGGTGTTCCTGTGGTGTACAGGAGTCGCATTCTAATAATGTTTAAATGTTAATGTTAAGCGATATGTAATAACGTTAAATGCTGTTAAAACAAATAGGACTGCTGTAATAACACGCTGTGTGGGAAGAAACAACAAGCGTGATAAATTTTAGACTTTAATGTAGGCTATTGCTCGTGGTCACAATGCTGCGCTTTAATGTACCTCACACGCAGAACTTAATAAATTGTAGCACGCTCATATGAAACGAAGCCGGTTCCATGTATGTGATAATCTTAACACAATGCAGTGATTTACGCCTCGATAAAAATCTAGCTGATATAAAAAGCATTTGTCGAGTACTTAAATCGAACCATCGTCGCAGGCCACGATATATCTTGCTCTGCTGAAATAGAGCAATTTGATTCCATTGTGTCGCACTTAAAGCATTATTCTTTCTCGGTGTGAAAAGCGTTTAAAGTAGTGGGCGTGTATCCTGTTATCATGATTTACTAACTGCTCTCATACTTTATCATTTACCGCATACGAACACAATTGTGTGACAGTCAGACCTGACCTTGGCAATGGTACAATTTTTGTCTAGTAACAACAGCTTCTATTAATTCTCTGGCACTTTAACAGTTTTCTTTCTGGGATAATTTATTAGGTTAACCGCGAACATTCATTAAGAGCGGGGCTGAGGGAAGAGTGATTTGTCAGACTGCTAGTTTACACGGCTGAGGACTGCTGCCACATAGAACTCCTTTCGGATACCTATAAAACTCCTTCCTGGCCGCTCAACTTGTTTCGTATAGCATTCTTTCTGGCCCAATGAGGAAAGAATGACGGTTCAATGCCCTTCACATGTGGTATTATAGGAAACCGAAGACAAGGTCATGGCTAATACTGGACCAAAAAGATTTACCGACAGTCGGTACCAATGAGAAACAGGCAAGATGAATCAGAGAGATTCCTTTTGCGTGAATTAGGAGAGTAGTGGGTACAGTGAGACACAAAATATTAAGACATATGTATGCAAGTGATAATTCAAGTATTTTTAAAATCAAGTGCTATAGAAATAGACGTTAAAACATGGAGTATAATAATACATAAACAATAATGTTAATAGATAAAGGACATACTATACAATACGTGTTTGTCAAAAAAATGCAAATGTCTCACTGTTCCCATTCAGGAGGGTACAGTGAGACACCACAGTGTCTATTAACGGACATTGAAATGATTTCAACAAAGAAAACAAAAACTTGCTGTCTCTTTATCTTGAATGTTCTGTAGGCTTATTTAGAATCATTTTGATGTCTGATTTCGAAACCATTGAAACATCTGGAACATTTGGAAAAGTGAATTTTCCATGGCATTTCAAACTTTTGCGAAAAAATGAAATGAATTTTTGGTGACAACAAAGCTTATAAGTATAAGAATTTAATTTAATTCTTTATAATTTTTTAACATTTTCTTAAATGTTGTGAATAATTTTTTTATTTATGAAACCATTAAAATGTAATGTATCCATTATTTTAAGCTACAGTTCCTAAATTGGTTACTATTAGCCTATGTTCATTTTTAATGTTAGTTACTGGTAAATGTAATATAATTACAGTTTGTTTTTGCAAATCATTAGTACATGGGGACAGTGATACGTCTCAGTGTACCCTTCAATGACATGTCTCACTGTTTCCTTTACGCATAGTTCATTTTAAAAATGACGCCATCACTTCAAAATTAAAACAAGAAAGATGAAACTTTGCCAAACATAATCTCATATGCCATAGTATTAGGTAACAAACATTCATATTTATATCTCATTTGTATATCTAATATAACTTTCATTAAACACAAGCCAAAATTTTACTTATAGAGTGAAAAATCACGAATTATTTTTTCATCACTCACCTTTATAACTGTAATAAAATCGAGTATGAAAATACTGTTACTTTACTCATGCAACATACAACTCCACTGTTAGCAACATCTCAACATCAAATTTACCATCTAATAAAAATGTCTTACTGTTCTTCCTGTCTTACTGTACCCACTTCTCCCCTACCTCACGTCGTCAGCGTTCCAAGTTAATTATGTTATATTTATCAACAATAATCTCACTAGAGGTTTTGATTTATCTAGAGAAAATAAAAATTCGAGTGGGATTTAATTGCCTATTAAACGATTAGAAGTAAGTATATAAAGATTAGAAGAAATAAAGTAAGTACTCTAATACAATAAAATATTAATTGACTAAATAATTGATTAAATGGCGATCTTACTCGTATTAATTATGTAAGCATGTGCGGCTTACAGCTGTTTCGGTGCTACTTGACACCATCCTCAGAGCCTTCTGTGTCTCGGCGTCATCTCAACTTCGCTGCCTGTTGTGTGGGTGCATTCATGTGATGAAGAGTTGTGTCAAATAGTGTGTGTGTTCTGAAATTGATCTGTGTGTTGAGTATTTCATTAGGGTGTGTTTTAGTGTGTCGGTATATTTCACACCCTAATAAATAAACAAATAAATAAATGAATGAATAAATAAATAAATAAATAAATAAATAAATAAATAAATAAATAAATAAATAAATAAATAAATAAATAAATAAATAAATAAATAAATAAATAAATCCGTGACTTTAATTTCAAACGTACTGTTCTAATACGCAAAAAAGTATAAGAAGAAGAAAGAAGGAAGTTCAATACAAAAATAGGAAGTGTATTATCGGCTGTTTGTATGAAATTGTTCGGTAATATCACGGTGTCGATATGCTGCTTAACATTCGGGACTAACCGTAACGTATTTCGTCAGGGTAGACTTC